>NC_053027.1:249073368-249235642 GCF_003073215.2 Triticum urartu | reverse complement strand
AGCATTGTATTGCAACATCTTCAACTCATCTGCGGTAGCTTCACGGTTTGGTTCTTTCCCATCAAAGAAGTCACCTTGCAAACCAACACACACAATAGCCCAAACGGCGGGGGTATGTCCAAGAATATGCATTTTCATTTTATGCTTCCAACTAGCAAAATTAGTACCATCAAAGTAAGGACCTCTACGGTGATAATTTCCCTCGCTAGACGCCATACTCTCCTAGGTTGTGAAACCAAGGCTATGACCACCAAAAGCTATGGAGATCAAAGCAAATGGAGACCAAAGCTCTGATACCACTTGTAGGATCGAAAGTATGTCTAGAGGGAGGGTGATTAGACTACTTGACCAAATAAAAACTTAACCTATTCCCAATTTTAGTTCTTGGCAGATTTTAGCTATTGTAGTACAAGTCAAGCAATCATCACACAATTCAAGCAAGCATGCAAAGAGTATATTGGCAGCGGAAAGTAAAACATGCAACTTGCAAGAATGTAAAGGGAAGGGTTTGGAGAATTCAAACGCAATTGGAGACACGAATGTTTTTCCCGTGGTTCGGATAGGTGGTGCTATCCTACATCCATGTTGATGGAGACTTCAACCCACGAAGGGTAACGGTTGCGCGAGTCCACGGAGGGCCCCACCCACGAAGGGTAACGGTTTCGCGAGTCCACGGAGGGCTCCACCCACGAAGGGTCCACGAAGAAGCAACCACCCACAAAGGGTCCACGAAGTAGCAACCTTGTCTATCCCACCATGGCCATCACCCACGAAGGACTTGCCTCACTAGCGGTAGATCTTCACGAAGTAGGCGATCTCCTTGCCCTTACAAACTCCTTGGTTCAACTCCACAATCTTGTCGGAGGCTCCCAAGTGACACCTAGCCAATCTAGGAGACACCACTCTCCAAGAAGTAACAAATGGTGTGTTAATGATGAACTCCTTGCTCTTGTCCTTCAAATGATAGTCTCCCCAACACTCAACTCTCTCTCATAGGATTTGGATTTTGTGGAAAGAAGATTTGAGTGGAAAGCAACTTGGGGAAGGCTAGAGATCAAGATTCATATGGTAGGAATGGAATATCTTGGTCTCAACACATGAGTAGGTGGTTCTCTCTCAGAACATATGAGTTGGAATTGTGTATGTGTTTTGATGGCTCTCTCCTTGAATGAAGAGGAGGTGGAGAGGTATATACAGCCTCCACACAAAATCCAACCGTTACACACAGTTTTCCAATCTCGGTGGGACTGAATCAACAAACTCGGTCGGACCGAAAAGGTAAACCTAGTGACCGTTAGAGATTTTCGGTGGGACTGACATGCAACTCGGTAGGACCGTTATGGTTAGGGTTTGGGCATAACGTAATCTAGGTGAGACCCATTACACAAAATCGGTGAGACCGAGTTTGGTAATAAGATAACCAGAGAGTTGGTCAGGTAAACTCGGTGGGACCGATTTGCTCTTTCAGTGAGACCGAAAAGTTACAAAAAGGAAACAAAGAGTTTACACTGCAATCTCGGTGGGACCGATTCGCTCTTTCGGTGAGACCGAAAAGTTACGAAAGGGAAACAGAGAGTTTGCAATCCCATCTCGGTGAGACCGAGATCCCTATCGGTAGAACCGAATTGCTAGGGTTTGGCAGTGGCTTATGACAAGTGAAACTCGGTGGCGCCGGATAGAAAGAATCGGTAGGACCGAGTTTGGCTTAGGGTTTAGGTCATATGTGGATATGGGAAAGTAGTTGAGGGTTTTGGAGCATATCACTAAGCACATGAAGCAAGAGGCTCATTAAGCAACACCTCATCCCTCCTTGATAGTATTGGCTTTTCCTAAAGACTCAATGTGATCTTGGATCACTAAAATATAAAATGAAGAGTCTTGAGCATTTGAGCTTGAGCCAATCCTTTGTCCTTAGCATTTTGAGGGTTCCACTTTCACATCCATGCCATGCCAATCATTGAGCTTTCCTGAAATAGTCATCTTGGAATAGCATTAGCTCAATGAGCTATATGTTGTTATGAATTACCAAAACCACCTAGGATAGTTGCACTTTCAAAGCAGCCTATGTCGATTGTGGACTTGGCCGCTTGTGTGCAAGAGGATGGGGAGTCTACAACCCATTGGGTGAAGCGGGTCTCAGCTATTCTGCATTCATCGGATCGCATCAACGCGGATACAGCAGTGTTAATGTTGGAGGGCAATTGCCGGTTTCTACCGTTAAACTGAAGTTAGGAAGGCTCAAACGTCACTGCAATGACATGCCAACGCTTATGGCCACTTTGGTTAAATATGTCGATTCAGATAGTGCCAAAGACCCTGACTCGAAGGAGGACAAACTGGGGAAAGGGAAGAAGAACAGCAACACCAAGGGACAACAACATAACCCGGCAGGTCATGGGAACAATGGTAAGCGCAAAGCAGACAATAGTTTGGACTTTGTGGCTAACACCAATGCTCAGGATAACGGTCAACGTCGTAAGGGCAAACAGCCCCAGAGGGGCGGAGGGTCAGGCCCCAATCTGGAGCGCCTGTTAAATCAACCTTGTCCAAAGCATGGATCAAAGGAGAGGCCAGCTTCACATCTTTGGAAGGATTGTTACATCATGCGAGAGTTCAAGAACTCCAATATGTTTCAATACGACAATGGCCCGCCCGGCGGTTCAGGAGGTGGTTTTCATGGGCCGGGTTTTGAAGGCAGCAGCTCTGGTTCGGGATTTCAAGGAAATCAAACCGGACATAGCAATCAAGGGAACCAGGGCAATCAGGGAGGTTATAACCATCAGGGGAATCAGCAACAGTAGCAGACGGGTTATCAGAGCAATCCGAAGAAGTTGAATAGTGGGCAGTATCATGTCTTCACCACTAGCTTGTGCAAGCGTGATCAGAAGCTTCACAAGAGGGCTGTGAACTCTGTTGAACCGGCAGTGCCTCAATATTTACGCTAGTCTGAGCAACCAATTTTATTGAGTCGAGAGGATCACCCACCCCGGGTTGATAATCCGGGTCATCTGGCCTTAGTTGTGGCACCTCAAGTTGGGGGGTATAAGTTCACCAAAGTGCTCATGGATGGTGGAAGTAGTATCAACATCCTGTACTATAATACCTTCCGCCGTATGGGATTGACAGATAAGAATCTTAAACCGTCTAACACCATTTTTCATGGTGTGGTGCCTGGTAAGTCTGCATATGCACTGGGAAAAATAGCCCTAGAGGTGGCTTTTGGAGATGATCATGATTCAAGGTCAGAAACATTGACTTTTGAGGTGGTGAAAATCAAGAGTCCGTATCACGCCCTGTTTGGACGACCGGCGTATGCCAAGTTCATGGCGACGCCGTGTTATGTTTATCTGCAGCTTAAGATGCCAGGTCATAAGGGGACCATCATAGTACATGGGAGCATGAAGATTGCTTTGGAATGTGAGGAAGGTGATGCGGCTTATGCTGAGTCGGTTTGTGCCACAGAAGAGCTAAAGTTTTATAAAGACAAGGTTGATCCGGCAGACATGACTTCTTTGAAAAAGCCAACTACGGAGCATGATCCGACATTGAAGTTTAAATCGGCCACATACACTAAGATGGTTGATTTTGTTCCTGGCGATTCATCCAAGCAGTTCAGCATCAGCGCTAACCTGGATCCCAAATAGGAAAGCGCTCTCATCGAGTTCATCCATGAGAACCGGGACATCTTTGCATGGAAGCCTTCTGACATGCCAGGTGTACCGAGGGAACTCACTGAGCACACACTTAATATAGATCCTAAGTTTAAATCGGTCAGGCAGTTTCTCCGCCACTTCAACGAAGAAAGGTGTAAGGCTATTGGTGAGGAGGTAGCTCGGCTGTTGGCCGCAGGGTTTATCGTGGAGGTTTTTCACCCTGAGTGGTTAGCTAATTCGGTGTTGGTTCTTAAGAAAAACGGCACTTGGCGTATGTGTGTGGACTACACAGATTAGAACAAAGCTTGTCCAGCAGATCCCTTTGCCCTCCCTCGCATTGATCAAATTATTGATGCTACGGCAGGTTGTGACCCTTTGTGTTTTCTGGATACTTACTCTGGTTATCATCAGATCAAAATGGCAGTTAAGGACTAGGAGAAGACAACTTTTATAACTCCCTTTGGAGCCTTCTGCTATGTCTCCATGCCCTTTGGGCTCAAGAGTGCCCAGGCGACTTATCAGCATTGTGTTCAGAATTGTCTTCATAAACAGATTGCGCGCAATGTTCATGCATATGTGGATGATATTGTGGTGAAGTCCAGGAAGGAGGAAACATTGATAGATGACTTGAGGGAGACTTTTGACAACCTCCGGGTTTATAAGATGATGCTTAATCTGGACAAATGTGTCTTTGGTGTTCCAGCAGGCAAGCTCCTGGGTTTTCTGGTGTCAAACAGGGGCATTAAGGCTAATCCGGAAAAAATTTCAGCAGTCACGTCCCTGGCTAAACCGGCGTGTATCAATGACGTTCAACGTTTAGCCGGCCGGATTGCGGCTTTGAGCCGGTTTATTAGTCGTCTCGGGGAGAAAGCTATCCCTTTATATCAGATGCTAAAGAAAACGAATGACTTTGTCTAGAGTGATGTGGCTGATAAAGCGTTTGAGGATTTGAAGAGGCGGTTAGCTGAACCGCACGTCCTTGCGGCTCCAGTCGATAAAGAGCCTTTATTTCTGTATGTGGCCGCTAATTCCTGGGCTGTTAGTGTGGCTATTGTTGTGGAGCGCAAGGAGGCTGGAAAGGAGTCTCTGGTTCAACGACCGGTTTATTATATCAGTGAGGTGCTTATCGAATCAAAGCAGAGGTATCCGCATTGGCAGAAGCTGGTGTATGGGGTGTTTATGGCAAGCTGGAAGCTCAAGCATTATTTTCAGGGTCATCCTATCACAGTGGTTAGTTCAGCCCCTTTGGGAGATATCATCCAAAACAGAGAAGCGACTGGCCGGATTGCCAAGTGGGCTATTGAACTTGGACCTCACGGGCTCAGGTATACACCTCGCACAACGGTCAAATCTCAAGCACTCGTGAACTTCATCAATGATTGGACAGAGTTGTAGGCACCATAGGAAAAGCCAGACAATACTTATTGGACTATTCACTTTGATGGGTCCAGGCAATTGGAGGACTCGGGGGCTGGAGTCATATTAACTTCCCCACGAGGTGACAAGTTTTGTTATGTTCTTCGCTTAATGTTCCCTTGCACTAACAATGCAGTTGAGTACGAGGCCTTACTCCACGGTCTTCAGATGGCTAAGGAGATGAACTTAAGCCGGGTTAAGTGCTTCGGTGACTCGGACCTGGTGGCTCAACAGGTATCTGGCACTTGGGATTCTAAAGACCCACTCATGGCTGCATATCGACTAGAGGTGGACATAGTGGCTGATCATTTCAAGGGCTATCAATTTGACCATATAGACCGGCAAAAGAATGAAGCGGCGGACGCTCTAAGTCATCTAGGCTCTCAGCGTAAACCGGTGCCACCTAATGTCTTCATCGACGTACTGCATTATCCGTCGGTCAAGATACCCACAGAGGATGAGTTGGCTATTCCTGACCCGGAGGCCCAATTGGTGGCAGCATTGCATGTTATACCGGATTGGACAGTCCCGTACTTGGCTTACATGAACCGGGGCGAGTTACAGGAGGATGAAACCTTGGCCCGGCAGATAATCCGGCAATCCAAGTCAATGACCATAATCAATGGGAGTTACATCGTTACAGTGTCACAGGAGCAATTCAGCATTGTGTGTCTCCTCAAGAGGGTTGTGAGATTTTGCGAGAAATCCACGAAGGAGATTGTGGTCACCACGCCGGTTCAAAATCTTTGGTGGCCAAGGCTTTTCGTCACGGCTTCTATTGGTTGACGGCTCATGCTGATGCTGAGGATTTAGTCAAAAGGTGTGACAGTTGTCAAAAATTTGCACGCCGCGCTCATGTTCCGGCTCAGGACTTGAGAATGATTCCAATTACTTGGCCGTTTGCAACTTGGGGGCTCGATATGGTTGGACCCTTTAATGGATCCAAGGACAAAAAGACCCACCTGTTAGTGGAAGTTGACAAGTTTACCAAGTGGGTAGAAGCAGAGCCAGTCAGTAAGTGTGATGCAGCCACAACAGTTCAATTCATCAAAAAGGTGATATTCTGGTTTGGTTTTCCACACAGTATTATAACTGATAATGGTACTAATCTGTCACAGGGTGAGATGGAATAATTTTTCAACGTGAGCACATCCGGCTTGATGTAGCGTCAGTGGCTCACCCCCAGTCTAATGGTCAAGCAGAGAGGGCAAATCAAGAAATTTTGAGAGGTATCAAACCCCGGCTTATGGTTCCTTTAAAACGGACACCGGGTTGTTGGGTGGAGGAGTTACCTTCTGTGTTGTGGAGTATCAACACCACACCTAACATATCTACGGGTTACACGCCTTTCTTCATGGTTTACGGAGCAGAGGCGGTTCTCCCTAGTGACATCCATCATGACTCACCCCGTGTAACAGCTTATGTTGAAGCTGAGAATGAGAAAGCACGACAGGACTCGCTGGACCTGTTAGATGAGGAGCGTGATTTAGCGGCAGCGCGTTCGGCGATTTATCAACAAGATCTCCGACGTTATCACAGCCGCCGGGTTAAGACCAGAACTTTTCAAGAAGGCGATCTGGTGCTCCGGCTCATCCAGGATCAGACTAATATGCACAAGTTAGCCCCACCTTGGGAAGGACCTTTTGTGGTCAGCAAAAATCTGCACAATGGGTCATACTACCTTATTGATGTTCGAGAGCACAAAGACTCACGCAAGTCAGAGGAGGAGACTCAGCGGACGTGGAATATAGCTCTTCTTCGGCCTTACTATACTTGAGCCACAGGCTCTTCTTATGTACATACTTATGACAATGTATATATTATATAATAAACCAGAGCCTCAGTTAAAGCGGGGTCTCTGTTCTTTTTACATCATGTGTGGTTCCATGGGGGCTTCTACTTACAAAGCAGAGTTCTATTAACCCGGGTCATAAGGCCACACAGATAAAAAGGGAATCACTAGGGGCTTGGTCGTATTTGAACCATAGCTACACCTCTTGATCGGTTTAACACCAAAAAGGGAAATCACTAGGGGGCTTGGTTGTGCTTACACCATTGCTACACCTTTTGATAGGCTTAAAAGCCAAAAGGAAATTATGTGGAACCAAAGAGAGGCTCTTGCATAAAGCACAAATCAAACATAGGTCACCACTAAGCATTGCTCAAATATTACTTGGGGGCTCCTTGCTTCTCAAAGAACAACGAGCTTGCACCCTTGTAGTAGGCTATCAAGCCAGGCTTGGAAGCTAGGTGTATTCACCTAAACCCCCCGGTTATCCTGCCTCTTTAAGTAAGCCACTCCGTCCAGGTAAACCTGGTATGACCCATCGAACGTTTGACAAGTCAATCTCATAGACCCTGAACTTGTCAAAGTTAAAACGGTGATTGGTTAAAGATTGAGGTCCATCTTAAAAGGCTTTGCTAAATGGTTTAACTCAGCGGCCTGGCAACCCATGAAAAACCTCGATTTAGGGCCTGGCGGCCCATAAAAAGCCTTGCATATTTCTTTTGTATTTGTTGTTTTTATAATCTTTTAATAAGGGATTTATGAATATTTTCTGATAAACCGATGTTTAGTACAACCCAATGTGACTTTCAACGCTTAGTTGTCAGTACATGATCATTTTTTAAATCGGTAGTATGTTGCTCCGGTCTGGTTTTGACTAGATGTCACCAGCATTATACGAACAAATCAGCGGCTATTATAGCCTGGCTTGGTTTTTATATGAACCGGCAAGAGGGTAAGGAGTCATCAACACTCCGGATTGGTGTTTTTCACCCTTACTATACAAACAGTTGGTCAGCCAACGAGGTATGTGACAGGCATCATCTATTTTTACAAATCTTGGTTGTCCATCCAAGTTATGTATATATTTTTTGGGCATCATGACCCATCCAGTGGTAAACCACTAGGACACTTTCAAGTTCTTACATGCAGGAACACAAATCATAATGGATTATGCATAAATAGATCTCAAAGGCAGAACAAGTTTTCAGGTATCAAGCAAAACAAACATGCTTGATGGCATGGCAGATAAAGGTGTTCATGCTATCCTATTACAAGGCACTTTAACCAGCCCAAATTGAATAATTGTTTTCAAAGAGTGGAAGACTGCAACTGGTAAACAGACCACCTGTTTAGGATTCCTCATCGGGATGGCTTGACGATTGAGGGTCATCTTGCGTGGTCACATTCTCTTCATCCCTCCCCAGATGCTGGAAATCAACTGTTAACCAATCGATTCCGGTTAAGGCTTGAAAAATGGCCTCTTCATGGATAAGATTGGAGGGGTCAATGTCAGGAGCGTAAGTATGCTTACAGATTGGTGGCACAAGATCTTCAACATTATGGATCAACGTGGGCTATCTTTTTCCCTCAGCATCATAAACCGGTTGAAAATGAGATAGATCTGTGTCCTCCGCCAGTTTGCTTGCTATTGGTCGCATCTCCTTTGTCAGCCTTCGGAGATCGTCATTATTCAATTCTGAGCCGTCTTCTTTCACACCAGGATACCCTTTGATGATATCTGTCGGTTCAAGATCTAGAATCCACGCCTTGGCCTGGATTAGCGCGGTCAGCGCTCCTGATCTTGCGGCTGATCTCTTCAGTTCGTTGATCCGGGCAGGTAGCATGGCCAGCTTTTCAATAGTTACTTTTATCAGCGATGGCGGAGGCTTGTTATAAGCTGTAGTGCAAATGGCTCGCTGGGATCTAGAGAACAGCTGTTCCATCAAGGTGTAGGCCGCTTTAAGTTTCATCCGCATGTTAGAGCCCAGATGAGCAATGTGGGTCCCTGTCATGGTTCAGCATCAGTAAACCAGTCATTGATAAGATCTTATGAATTAGACAAACTACACGAGAAGGTACTTACCAAACACAGCAGAAGTCATGGTGTTAATCTTCCGCTTTAAGCCGGTCAGTTCTTCAACCACCGGCTTCAGGGCTTCCTCTGCGTCCTCGGCCTTCTTTGTTAAACCGGCCTTTTCCGTCTCCCAGTATGCACGCTCTTTGTCAAAGGTTTCTTTCAGCTTCTCCATAGCTGCTAAGGCATTGGTCAGCTCTTCTTTGGCTTTGGAAGCCTCTGCTTGTTGAAATTTAACATTCTCTTGAAGGTCCGCGGTTTGAGCATCCTTCTTATTCAGCTCAGCCTACAAAGGTGAGATATATCATAAAGACATGTTATGAAGTACCAAGCGTATAACAAGTTATGCACTTTGTACTTGGGGGCTAATGCCTATTTACTCTATCATCAATATATTTTTTCACAAGTATCAAGTACAATGCAAGCATTATCCTTAACACTTGGGGGCTAATGTACATCTGTTTAAAGTTGACGCATTGATTCAAGACCCAGTTTACCTTGCAAAGCTAAACCGGCCCTTGGGGGCTACACCGATGAAAACTACAGGAATACAATGATAAAGTACCGGTCTATTTCCAAAGATCAATTGACATATGGAGGATCGGCATGCAAGGATTAAGATATTACAAAGTCCCGGTTTATGATTGCCATCATAAACCAGCCCTTGGGGGCTACTTGGGATGATACTTGTACTTTGGATTTAAGAAAGGAAAAGTGATGAAAATACCTCATAGCGTTCCTTCATCAGGTTCACCAAACCGGCTTCATAATCATGGTTTGAGTGCAGACGGTTTAGAAAACCGGAGTGGAGTTCTTGAGCGCTGAGATGGGCGTAACTTGACAAGTCGGTGCTCCATTTGCCTTTTTCCATGGCAGCACGCTCTTCCTTGGCACTGTGTTTCTCCAATATATCAGGATGGCCAGGAGAACTGTGGCTCATACCGGTAATGATAGCATCGCCTTCTTTGTCTCCAGTAGTCTTTTCTGGAGTTGATGGGGTGTCAGTAGCTTTCACCGGACTAGAAGGTTTATCGTTAGCCCGGATGGGATTTGCCGGTTCATCATCAGGTAGAACAATGTCAACTTCTGGTTGTTCATTAGTATTGTGATCTTGAGGGGGTGGTTCATCAAAGGTAGCTTCAGGATTTGGATTTGGACCCTCCTGTCCAGCCGTTTTCTCCGGTTCAAGAACTATCTGGTCTTCGGGCGGATTGGTCACCCGAGCCTTTTTCCTGGGTCTGGCTTTGGCTCTAAAACAGAAAAAGATGTGAAAATTGAGCATAGTATATAAAGTATGTAAACATCAAAATAAGGGATTGAAGTACTTACCCAGCTACAGTTTTGAGAGGAGGAAGTTGGGACGCTGTTAACTCGCCGGAGGATGACGGAGGTGTCACCTGATAATTTGAATCAGACGGATTAAGAGGTTGTCGGAAATAGCCTGCCTTGGGATAATAATTGTCAGAAGTGGGTGAGACCTCAGATCGGCGCTTTCGAACCGGGGTGTTAGGTAAACCGGCCGAAGTGACCTTTTGGCCGCTGTGCCGGGTTGTGCGGCGAGCCTCGTGCTGCTGCGTCTTCAAAATAAATGTTGGATCCAAGTGAGCAAGAGGATGAGAAAAGCTTACTTTCCGGACTGCTTGACGGATTTTTTGTGTTGACATAGAATCTGAACCAGAGGAAAGGATAATTACCTCTACATCGTCAGCTTGGCTGCCTTCCACGTCCTCCTGATAAGTATCATTGTCAATGAGATGCATGAGAAGGGAACCAAGTGAATCAAGTTCTACCTCAACTTCCGGTTCATCCGGGTCGTTGTCCAGTTCCATACTGATGCGTTCAGGTGCTTCCGCTTTGTGGTTTTCTTGACGGCTTTGGTTTTAGGGCGGGCAGTTTTTGCCGCTTTCTCTTGAGGTTTCTTCTTCCAAAATGGATCATCACCTT
Organism: Triticum urartu; assembly: GCF_003073215.2. NCBI lineage: Eukaryota > Viridiplantae > Streptophyta > Magnoliopsida > Poales > Poaceae > Triticum > Triticum urartu. The sequence goes on along the minus strand of NC_053027.1, from coordinate 249,224,766 downwards.
GTTTAAAAATAAAAAGAAGGGTATCCAAAGATTGTACAATCTAAAGATATCAAGGGTAAAGTGGAGGAACAATACTCACAGCAGGCGGTTTTTTCTGCGTGTAAAATGGTTCTAGTCCGGTTTGGCGATAGACAGCTTCCCATTCGTTCAATATCTTCTTGACGACCTTAGTGACCTCTTCATCGGTTAGCTGGATGTTGGTATGACGTTGGGAGTCCTCTACTTCACCAGTATACTCGCACATTAAGCCGGAGCGACGACTTAACGGCAAGATGCTCCAAGATATCCAACAACGGACAAAGTCTACACATGTTAAACCGTTGGCCAAGAAGGCTCTCAGCTTGGCAAGTTGAGGTGCGTACGGGGCCCGTTCCTGGGCACTTAGGCATTGTGGAAGTTGATGAGTATTGGCAAGCCGGTGGGCCCGGTAACCCGGCAGAGGATTTTCGTCTTCAGGGGACGTGTCTTTACAGTAGAACCAAGTTTGATTCCACTCTTTGGGGTGACTGTGCAGCTTGGCGTGAGGAAATTCAACCTCTTTTCTTTTTTGAATGGAGACGCCACTGAGTTCAGTATTGGGTCCGTCTACAAATTCGGTGCGCCGGTTCAGATGGAAGAAATCCCAGAACAGCTCCACAGTTGGCTCTTCTTGGAGGTACGCTTCACAGAAAACTTGAAAGTTGCATATATTGGATACCGAGTTGGGTCCAATATCTTGAGGGTGGAGTTGAAAGCTGGCAAGCACATCCCAAAAAAACTTTGACCCAGGCGGTTTGAAACCACAGCCTATGTGGTCAACAAACACCACTACCTCACCCTGCTTAGCGGTGGGAGGATTTTCCAGCCCAGGAACTCGCCACCGGATCTCATTCTTCTTTGGTAAGGTTTCAATCTTGACCATTCCATTTAGTTGCTCTTCGGTAACCCGGGAGGGAGCCCAGTTGCAGGAATAAAACTGCTTGGGCATTGCAAATGAAAAGCTGGAAGGAAATGCCAGTGTACAGTTCATTCATAGTGACACATAAGGTACAATATGACAGAGGAATCCGAGTATGTGAAATTGGTAAACCGGAGGCTGATACAATTATGAATAACAAAGTAATAAGCAGAAGCAGAGGTATATACATACTATTAAACCGGAGTGTGACAACGGAGATAAAAGGGATTGCCTGTTTACAAGGGGACTAATGGTATATAATAGATTACTTTTTACAAGGGTAAACCGCCTATGTGATGCAGAAGGTACAGATCTAAGGCAAGAATGACTAAGTAAGGTAAAACAGGTTTCACAAGACTGCGTTGAAATTTTGGATCTACCGTAAGCCAGGAAAAGGGAAAATATTGAGACTCAAAAACTTGGTCCCAAAGCATTTCATGAAAGGTCTAGATCAAGTTACGACGTATTTAAAGATTGGATCAGATGGTTGAGATAAGGAGTTTCATGGCTACTATGAGGAATATATCAAGATCAAGTTCTACTGACTATGGGTTGACGAAGAACACGAAGAGAGAAACAAGAACCCGCGTGAACCCTAACGGATCTACAGGGAAAAGAGGGGAAGCTTACCGCAGCGGTTGAGGTAGCGGTGATGCGCCGCGCTTTTCTGATGCAACCAGGTCGATGCAGCAGCCAACAGAGAGGCAGAGGCGGAGTTCGACGACGGCGGCGGCGTTCGGGTGCAGGGGCGTCATGAGGAGGAAGAAGAAGCGAAAGAGACGAAGGGGGAAAAGAGAATGACCCTTGGTCCTACTTATAGGGCGAACCGATAAGAGACAAGTGCGTGCATCGAGGAGCCTAAAATGGATAGTTAATAAGGATGTCGCCTCGATGGTTGGATATTCATTAATGAAGGGTATCTTCGACTTCAACGTATAGATGACATCATGGCGGTTTACTATGGATCCAAAGGATGACATCACAGCGGTTTACCAGATCCATTGGAAGGTGCCAGGGCAAGAATTTTTCTAAGTGTTGAAGATTGATATGAACAAGTTCAAACCAATCTGGGGCCTAATGTTGGGGATATTACTACTGGACGTAAACCAGCGAGGAGTAGCCGGATTAACTCCAAGAAGATCAAAAGCCCATGAAGACGTAAGGATGGTGGCGCTTTACGAAGGCCCAAGGCCCAAAGGCGAGTTAAGACCTGTAGATGTAAACCGACTATCATATACCTTGCATTGTAAGATAGGAAAGATAGAGACCGAGCCGGACACGTTTATGATCCGGCCTCGGGACTCTGTAAACCGGCGGGCATCAACCTATGTATATAAAGGGATGACCCGGCAGCGGTTTAGGGACAACACACACAACTCGAGAGCCAGGCAAAGAGGATTCGCTCCCTGGTCATCGAAACCCTAGCAATACCAACACAACTAGATGTAGGCTTTTACCTTCATTGAAGGGGCCGAACTAGTATAAAAACCCTCGTGTCCCTTGTCCAGTTTAACCCCTTTAAGCTAACCCGTAGCGATGGCTCCACGAGTAAGTCCTTTCACGAGGACATCTGCCGTGACAAACCCACGACAGAACCCGGATTTGATGCGAGATCTCTTCTCATAAAAAATCTAGTCGACCAAAATCGGGCACACAGAGAAGGACAAGATGTACACCACCCGAGTGGAAGCCGAGTGCATGTTTCTAGTCCCGAGTGTTTCAGCAGAGCTATCCGAGCCGCAGAGATCCCGCCCAACTTCAGATTGGCGACGGGCGTGAGCAAGTTCACCGATGAGTCGAAGCCTGATACTTGGCTAGAATATTACCGAGTGGCAGTGCAGATTGGTGATGGCAATGATGATGTGGCCATGAAACACCTCCCCCTGATGTTGGAGGGTTCGGCCAGACCTTGGTTGAATTAGTTGGCTCCTGGTAGTATCTTCAGAGATTTTACCCCAAGGTACTTACATGGCTTTTCTGTAAAAATTGAACTTTGAAATCCACTTCAGACAATTGCTCATAACTTGACATAAATCATTCTTATGAGCAGGCTGACGACATCGTCTACTGAAGCCCCACTAGCAACACGGCGGGAGAGCTCCAACATGTACGTGGGTGTGGGAATGCAGATCAATGGAGCCGGCCTACACAATGCCATGGTCAACGTGCCGACGCAGGGTTCATCGTCCGTCTTCATTAGGTAAGAAAAGTGATCCACCTTTCCTCTTTCTCATCAGATCCGTTCTATTGTGATATTGCATTTAAGTCAATCAATTTTTGATTCTTTCAGTGTTAAAGAAAATGGATTCTTAGCTGAATAAATTGTGTGAATAGATATGTAGAGGATGAACTCAACAAGCGGATCCTTCAAGGTTAATTAGCTTTGCACATTTTATTAAATAGATGAGATGGCATAGCACCTTCAATATCATGCTTGCACTCACATGTTGTTCCAACAACACCTTTAATGATGCCTAGAATTGCCATGCCTTTAGGTTTCGCTATAAGTTCCTATGCTACTCCTTTTCAGGTGACTTTTCATGCGATTTCTACTTCTAAAAGTTAGAAAATACCTTCAGATCAAAGCAGCGGATTTGTATATTTTTGGGTATTGGTGCTACTCCATCTCCATCCGGCTCACGATCTTTGGTCACTAATTCTGAGGTACGATGTTATTTTACTTTTATGTTAAATCCCATTTAGCTTGGCACTTCCATTTATTGGTTCGGGCCGAGCAAACACCCTGTCGAGCAGTATCACTAACTCGAATCATAAATTTTTAAAATAGTGATGAGATAAATCATGTGTACCGCTATTTAGCAGCTAGCAAAATGTGGCTGGTATTTTTGGTCTGTATGTAGGTAGCTTCCTGATGTGTGTGGCTGTGTGTTCATTCACGACCTGAACTTATTTCTGTTTTCTGTTGGCTTCATTTTAGTAAAGATGGGGTGGGGGGAAAACTACACCCTGTATATGTAAGTTGACTGAAAATAATAATATGTTTCAGTAGCTATATTTCTCTGGTTCCTAACATGGTTGTAGGCTAGATGTTCCTATTGCTTTGTCTTGCTATAGAACCTGCCCCTATTCATCTGTTACACATTTTGAGTATCTATTAAGGAAGAAAGTAATGGACATTCATAGGTGATAGTCTCCCCATCAGCATTTGATGGCAGGAGCAGCTGCTTTACAGAAGATGGATGTGAAACCAAAATCATATTCTACCAACATTTATTTAGTGTATATTATCATTTAGCAATACATTGGCTATGCCTCCCCGTGATCAATGGAGATCTTCTGTAGATGTACTGCAGTTTTGTCATGCATTAAACTTCTCAATGGTTGACCATGGAAAATCCGTGTAGTTACCATTTTTTACATATGTTTCTAGTTTCAAGGAGAATTCTTACTCCTTTTGGAATTGCCATCTTTAAACATTGTAGATTCCAATCTCTTATGTATTTAGATCAAAGACTATTTTTCGAATGCTTATCATGTACAGTACTAAACTCCCCGCCCTCCTTCTTCTGTCACATGTGTTGTTCCCTTGCCATTAGCGAGCTCCAGAAAACACAACTGCAAGGTACATAATAGTTGCCTCTTAATTTTCTAGCTATTGGTGCTACTCCATCTCCATCCGGCTTACGGTCTTTGGTCACTGATTCTTAGGTACGATGTTGTTTTACTTTTATGTTAAATCCCATTTAGCTTGGCACCTCCATGTATTGGTTCGGGCCGAGCAAAGACCCTGTCAAGCAGTATCACTGACTGGAAGCATAAATTTTCAAAACAGTGATGAGATAAATCCTGTGTATCGGTACTTAGCAGTTAGCAAAATGTGGCTAGTATTTTTGGTTTGTATGTATGTAACTTCTTGATGTGCGTGGCTGTGTGTTCATTCACGACCTGAACTTATTTCTGTTTTCTATTGGCTTCATTTTAGTAAAGATGGGGTGAGGCAAAAAACTACACCCTATATATGTAAGTTGACTGAAAATAATAATATGTTTCAGTAGCTATATTTCTCCGGTTCCTAACATGGTTGTAGGCTAGATCTTCCTGTTGGTTTGTCTTGCTGTAGAACCTGCCCCTATTCATCTGTTACACATTTTGTGTAGCTATTAAGGAAGAAAGTAATGGACATTCACAGGTGGTAGTCCCCCCATCAGAATTTGATGGCAGGAGCTGCTGCTTTACACAAGACGGATGTGAAACCAAAATCATATTCTACCTACATTTATTTAGTGCATATTATCATTTAGCAATACGTTGGATGTGCCTCCCCGTGATCAATGGAGATCTTCTATAGATGTACTGCAATTTTTTCATGCGTTAAACTTCTCAATGGTTAACCATGGAAAATTTGTGTAGTTCTCATTTTCTACATATGTTTATGGTTTCAAGGAGAATTCTTACTCCTTTTGGAATTACCATCTTTACACATTGTAGATTCCAATCTTTTGCGTATTTACACCAGACTATTTTTTGAATGCTTATCATGTACAACACTAAACTCTTTGCCCCCTTCTGTCACATGTGTTGTTCCCTTGTCATCAGTGAGCTCCAAAAAACACAACTGCAAGGTACAGAATAGTTGCCACTTAGTTAGCATTTTAGTTAACAGTGTAGACATGTTAGTAACACTATAATGTTGGATAACAAATGAATTCGACTACATTCGAATGAACTTATCTTGCTTCCAAGAAGAGTAAAATCATCTTTAATAGTTTCCCGGATTTTGCTTATATTCATATTTCTTAACATGTTTGGAATGCCGTTTCCTCCAAAATGCAGCATTTACCTTCCATTCGTCTTTTGTTGTTGCAGGAGGCGCATGGAGGAGGATTAATGGGACACTTTGGGGTGAAGAAGACGGAGGATATACTTTCTACATATTTCTTTTGGCCAAAGATGAGACGGGATGTTGAGCGCTTTGTTACTTGCTGCACTACATGTCATGACTCAATCCTCATGGTTTATATATGCTTTTGCCTGTACCGAGTGTTCATTGCGAGGATATATCTATGGACTTTGTTTTAGGTTTACCTCTAACAAAGAAGGGGAGGGATAGAATATTTGTTGTCGTGGATAGGTTCTAAAAAATGGCACACTTTATACCATGTCATAAAAGTGATGATGCTGTTAATGTTGCTGATTTGTTCTTTCGTGAAATTATATGCTTGCATGGTGTGCCAAATACTATTGTTTCAGATCATGATACTAAATTTCTTAGCCACTTTTGGAGATGTTTATGGGCTAAGTTGGGGACTAAACTGCTTTTTAGTACTACATGTCACCCCAAACTGATGGACAAACTAAAGTAGTCAATAGAACATTGTCTACTATGCTTGGGGCTCTTTTGAAGAATGACAAGAAAATGTGGGAAGAATGCTTGCCTCATATTGATTTTTCTTATAATTGTTCATTGCATTCTAATACTAAGATATGCCCTTTTGAAATTGTGTATGGTTGCCTTCCTCGTGCACCTATTGATTTGTTGCCTCTTCCATCTTCGGAGAAGGTTATTTTTGATGCTAAATAACATGCTGAATTGATCTTAAAAATGCATGAGCTAACTAAGGAGAACATTGAGCGTATGAATGCTAAATATAAACTTGCTGGAGATAAGGGTAGAAAACATGTTGTCTTTGCACCTGGAGATCTTGTTTGGTTACATTTGCGTAACGATAGATTTCCTAATTTGCGCAAATCAAAGCTAATGTCACATGTTGATGGTCCATTTAAGGTGTTAGAGAAAATAAATGATAATGCATATAAACTTGAGCTGCCTACAGATTTTGGGGTTAGTCCCACTTTTAACATTGCAAATTTGAAGCCTTATTTGCGTGAGGAAGATGAGCTTCCGTCGAGGACGACTTCATTTTAATAAGGGGAGGATGATGAGGCCATCAATAACATTGTTACAAGCCCCTACCCCTACTACTACATATACTGGACCAACTACTAGAGCTCGCACACGCCAATTAAATTATCAGGTACTTTCATTTCTTGGTAATGATTCTAATGTTCATGAGAATATGATGTTGCCTAAATTGGATACATTTGTTTTGCTTACAAATGAAGGACCTGACATGGATAAGAGGGATGAACACTGGAGCAAGACCAAGCATGGAGATGATGGCATGCGCAAGGGGAACAAGAACGGAGTTACAAGTGATGATTTCAGGACTTTGAAGCCACCATAAGGAGTGCATGAAGCCTTGGAGGAAATATACAAGATGCCACTTCACAAATTTTGTCCAGAGGCTATCTAGGTGTTGCGTCACCTTATTATTGGGTCAGGCCCATGTAACTTCGAAATACTTAAGTATAGGCTATTTTTAGAGTCCATATGTGTGGGGAAACAAGAGTTAGGGTTGGTTTCGGACCCCTCCTCCAAGGGCAATGAAATTCCCCCCTCTTCCTCCATATATACAGCTCTTACGGCATCGTTTAGACTTTGGGTTTTGTTTAGATTAAAAGTTTTCCATAGCTGCAACTTCGCGTACTTTGTTTGTGTTCAACGACCAGACCAAGACGTCACAGAACCCCACTTTCATTAATAACGCTTTCCTCTCATATTCGCAATATCCAGATTGCAATTTCAATTTCTTGCTTGTTCTTTGTTTTCTTGCAAGGATAGACCTTCGTGGTCAGGTTGATCATGCTCTGGCGTGGTCAATAACCCTCGGAGTTGGTTTAGCGATTGCTAAGGAGAGACGTCCTCGGATGATCGTAGTCGGATCATCAAAGTCTACTCCACCAAAAACGATAGCCACCATCTCATCGGAAGACGAGACACCTTTGCCTCTATCAAAACACGTGCAAAGTATTTATGGTTAAAAACCACCTACATACTATGTTAAGCATATGGTGTTCGAATTTCTCAGTAGTTTTTTTATGCTGTGTTAGGTATTGTGCTGGCTTATTATTATCTTATTCAACTGAACCAGTTTTATATATTCTGTTGCAAAGAAGTAAAAGTTTCTAGTTTTAGTGTTCTCATTTTGATTACTTGTGAAGTTAGCTTAGGGCATGTACAATGATTGATAAGTCAGTTTTATTTTAAGGCTTGCATGTAAGTTATAGATGGCAAATAAAGTATGTCTACAATGGGTTATCGCTTAGCCTGATCTTCGATAACTAGCTATTCCTAAAAACACGATGAGACATATTATGCTAAGAGATAATCTCCATAAATAAGAGATTACAAACCCTTTCTTATGATTTCTCTCTCATCTACTTCAGCATTTATCCTACGTGGCACTCCTAAGATAACACCATTGCACATGCCCTTAGAGCATAATCTCGTTCGCCACACATGACGTCTAGTTTTCTGCGACTACTTCTCACATCAACTTGTCTCTACTTAATACTAGCTGAATACTTGTGTGTTTCCATAGATAAATAAAAAAAGGAATTAAACATTTTTTCTGATTTAAAGATATATATTGTACAAGACAAAGGTGTGGTCTTTGTTAAAGTTATGTTGATTATTATGTACAAGATAGGTTACACTTGTACTTTGAGTCGTACTATGTGTAGACAGAATATGTAATCGTACCCTACTAGGACACTTGTATCCCATGCCTATATGTAACATAAGCTAACATAATAGTACCTAGACGTAGGGGGGCTGACATCTTGTGTTCATAGCTGAAATACGGTATTGTCGTGATATGGACTGGGAGGAGCATCCGTAGTCATGCCCCGAGGATTAGCCAATGTTTGGTGAGCCATGTTAACAAATCTTGATGTCATGCTTCGTGTCATCGCTTAATCCATTGTAGATTGATGTTCGTCTTGAATTATTTTGACAAGTGAGGTATTATGAGTGGGATTCTTCAAGGGCTGTGAAAGTTGTTCAAAGGATGTTGAATCGGGTTGCTGATCTTGTTTGTCATAAGAGGCACTCTTGTATCAGCGGATGCATGCAGAGTTGTCGGCGAGATCGGATAACTATGCCTCTCATGGAAGCCAACTTGTGCCTTCACGAGAAGAAAATTTGTGCCTCTCACGGAAGAAAAAAAAGTGTTTTCCTCTTTACGAGATGTCCTCTTGCGAAAGAAAACATGTGCCTCCATGAGAAGCAAATATGTGCCTCCTGCCGAAGCAAACTTGTGACTCCATGAGAAGCAAATATGCGCCACTTGAGGAAGAAAAAAACAAATTATAAAAAAGAGGAAGAAAAGAGACACAATTTCCGCACAATTTTTTGGGTCCAAAACCTAGGGAAACCGGAAAAAAACCAAAAAGCCAAAAAACCATCTAAAAACCGAAATCATTTACAAAAAAATAGAATACCGAGGGAGCGCCCAGCACGTAACACATGGCAGCGGCTGAGACCGCTCCAAGTGATAAGCTCTCAACCCACCAAAATTAACCCTTGAGGGGTTCCCGCATAGGTACCCCTCAATTAATTTCTCCCACCTATATGTCGCGTGTACCGATTCCTAATAGAAATCACCTACATGGGATTTCTAGCGGGCTAGCCCGGTAACGAGGTTCCTTTGTTGCGCGCTGTAGGTTCCTCTAGGTACTTTTTTCTTTCTTTTTTCTTTTTTCTTCTATTTTTGGTTTTCCCATCGGTTTAATGGTTTTCCTTTATTTCTTCATTATGCTTTGGTGTTTTTGTTTTCTCATTGGTTTTTCTTCGTTGTAGGTTGTGTAGGTTCAGTTTTCTTTTTCTTTTGTTTTTTCTTTAGTTTCATTTGCTTTTTCAGCTGTTTTCTTTGGTTTTCCTTTTCTTTTCCTTTGTTTTCTCATTGGTTATTTTGGTTTTCCTTTTTTATTGTTATACTTTGCTTTTGTTTGTTTGTTGTTTTTTTATTGTTTTCTTCCCTTTTTTTGCTTTTGGTTTTGTTTCTTTATCGATTTTATTGACGTTTCCACACTTGTCTTTTTATATTACACAATGCATGTTTTTACAGCACACGTGAAACATTTTATGATTCATTTTAGAACTTTTTCAAATGCATGATGTACATTTTTTTCATGTACATGTTTTGAATATACAGTAACATTTTTTCCAAATACAAGTTGTACATTTTTAATGGAAATAAACATTTTTAACCTACAAGAACATTTTTTACATTGTATAAACATTTAACGAACATTTTTTGAATCGCATAATATTGCATGAAAATTTCATGTACATTTTGTTTAATGGTACGAAATTTTTTTTATTACAACATGATTTTTTTTACATCGTATATTTTTTGCAATGTCAGAAAAAACATTTTAGAAACATGTGAAACAATTTTTTAGTGGTGTGTATAGTTTTTTGAATGGATGAAACATTCTTTTCTGAATTGTGCAGACACTTTTTATGTATTCTATACACATTTTTTAATATGACACGTATGTTTTTTAAACATGTGGCATTTTTTAGTGTAACAAACATTTTATGTACGAATGATTAATATTTTTCTCTACCACTACAAGTATCAGGATATTTGCCGTTAGTTCTGCTCTTTGACGTCAGCTTTGTCTACCACTACGCGTTTAACATATTTCAATGCATGATTCATATTTTTAATTTTTTTATGTAAATTGCTTTTTGTATTATATATATTTTACCTATTAAGAAACATCATGATGTCATCATAGGGCGGCAAGGCAGATTTGCTTTTGCCTAAAAAAAGTGATATTTGTTTGCAAAAATAATGGATCGAGTCCTTGTGTGTGACGCGGCGAGGCAGATCAAATCGGCAAAGCAAAACGTCCATCTTGTTGTAATAGCAAACATTGGAATTTGTGCAAGGAAGCAACATCAGGTGAAGACCAAGAGGAACCTTTTGGTTGGATTTTCAACTTGTACACGGTTGTCTACTTAGGGCAATTTCAATGCAGACAGATGGTTATGTCCCTTCTGGTGGAACCGACTTATTAGAATTTAAGGCCTAGACTTAGGCATTGGTGCTCGCATTTTCTAGATTTCTTTTCACTTTTCGGCGATGTTCGTTCAGCGAGAGAAAAAGTTCTCGTTGGTCATGAGGGCCATGTGGTGACTTTGCCAATCTCAAGATGTTGTGTCGGCTCAGCATTTCGAAGGTACTCATAAGAGTAGGACGTGCCTGGGTTCATAAGGGTGAGTGTATATAAGCATCTGCGTTTGTTTGTGTTGAAAAAGAATGCTACCAAATGTCTGTAGAGACGCTTGGATGTGTCTGCAGACAGAATAGATGCGGTTGCTATCCAACAAGAGTCATCAAATGTCCAGCCAAATCCGAACGGATATTTAACAAAGGGAAATGATAACTAGCTGAGATTCACAGTAAAGTTTCCAACACGAATGTGCTAGCTACCGTTGGATGAGAGTACGAATCTCAAAGCAGCGGCCTGTTTCCACGTCAAGTGAAAATACTATTCGCTGGGAATGACATATGAGTGAATGAAGCGACCACATACCTTCCCCATACCCCATTCCTCGCTGTGAGCTCCACCACCCCATCATGGTGATGATTACCATGATTTCGTGGTCAAGGCGACGAGGAGGCCAGCGGCTTGAAGGAGGCGGGCATCAGCAACATCGATGAGCGGGCCGCGCTCAGGTGGCATCAACGAGCAGGTCATGTTCAAGCTAGCGGCAGGCGAAGGTCTCCACGGTGATCCTAGACCAGTTGGTCCAGCCGATGCGATGTCGGACCTCGCGAATGACGCCTGATGTTGGGCATTGTGCTACTTCCGATGCAACACCTCGAAGGCCGCTGTCATTATAGAGGAGGAACCGCCACCGCCGCAACCGAGATAATAGGCAAGGCGGCCGCGTGCATTGGTTATCACAGGGGAGGGCATCTCCTCCTTTTTGATGGCAACCGAGCACCACTGTCTCCTGGACTATCGACATGGCAGGGACGGGGGTGCCACCTCCTTACCATGGTGGAGATGGCCACAAGACGGTGATGACGGCTCCGCCTTGAGGCACAGTAAGGATTGCAGCTTCTCCTTGATGTGGTGTCTGATTTGGACACCACAGTTGGGCAGGAGCAACGGTGAGGTCGGCACTCAACCATGATCGAAGCTCGGCCGCTCGAGTAATAGCTTGAGATGTCACGTGTACTTCTTGTTCGCCTTTTGGTCCTCGGTGAGGAGGGGCGGCCGCTCCCACTCCTCGTCATCCGAGGAGAGCACCTTTGTCTTGACTGTGAGAGCGTCCAGCGTCGACGGGCTTGGAGACCGTGTGCTGCAGTGCCATAGCCCGAAGCTCTCACCAGATCCAGAGGGACGCGCGGAGAACCAGCTGCTGCCATCAGACTTGACCATCATGACGACTAGTTGTGGAGTTGTGCAGAGTAGAGGTGGTGTGGGTAGGGCGTTGCACCCATCGTATAGCTGAAATGGTCGGGGTAGGCAGAGCGAAGCCGCTTCAATGCGGGCGCAGCGACCATATTAGGCTTCTTGGTCGGTTGCATTGGCGTGAATGTCAGTGCAGCTAGCCCTTCGGTCACATCATTATGACCAATATCAATGCAAGTAGGCAGTTGTCCAATCACGTTAGCTCTGAGTGGCATGAATGCGGGTGGAGGTTTCTGGAGGGTTCAGGAGCAGACGTGTCGATGGAGGGTTTTTGTCAGATGTGCACGTGGCAGGCTTCTGTACGCTTGCAAACCTCCCCTACGTTTGGTTCTGGTTTGTGAGATTTTAGACGTCCAAATGTGTCCAAATTTTTTTGGTGACCACTATTAAATGGTAAAAAATGCCTAGATGGTCCGGTCCATACATAGAGGAGTGATTTGGTGAACGACATTCGAGTTTCCTGTAGCTCAGATATTTTTTCACAGGTTAGTTATACAGTTTGAAGTGAAAAGTTTGAAGAGACTGGAAGCTTTGCATTTGATATATAAGGTTGCAAATTTGTTGGCACAATAGGGATGCTGAAAAGCATTGTGAAAAGCAAGCCAACTAAGATTAGAATATATATGATGATGAGAATTTTTGTAAGATGGTTTGGAAGCCTGGAACATGTCGTGAAGGATCGTGCATACACATGGCGTAAAGCAATGCACAAGAATGTGTTGAGTAGACACAACACGGGGTGGAGCATTGTTGTAGTTAAATAAGTCTGGATGGGTGAGATATATAAGGCGGACGACCTGGACAGTCTAGCAGATCGATGTGATGTCAGTCTAAATAGAGATGATGGTGATATCTATGATGACAACGTAGGAGCGTGACACTAATGGTGGCCCAGTTCTGGGCATGGAAACACACGACGGAGGCCCAAGGGTGTGTGTGTAATACATCTCCAACATATCTATGATTTTTGATCGTTCCATGCTATTATAGTATCAATATTCAATGTTTTATATGCAATTATGTGCAATTTTATATCTTTTTTGGGACTAACCTATTAAACCAGTGCCCAGTGCCAATTGCTGTTTTTTGCTTGTTTTTGGCTTTTCAGGAAATCAGTACCAAACGCAGTCCAAACACTATGAATCTTTTTGACGATTTTTTCTAGACGAAGAGATACGCGAGAAGGTTCTGGAGAAGACCAGACGAGCTAAGAGGGAGCGACAAGCTCACCAGGCGCGCCCTGGGGGGGAGCTGGTCTTGTGGGCCCCTCGTGGCACATCCTGACCTAATTCCACCTATATAAATTCTAAAATATTCCCAGTACATCCAAGAGCCACATGAAATGCTTTTTCCTCTGTCGCAAGTTTCTGTTCTTCCGTGATCCCATCTGGAGGCCTTTTCTGGCACCCTGTCGGAGGGGGAATCGATCACGGAGGGCTTCTACATCATCCTTGTTGCCCTTACGATGATGCATGAGTAGTTTACCGCAGACATATGGGTCATGATGCGGAGCATCCTACGACCATCCCCATGGACCTACCTACGTCTCCCCAAGTGCCTAGTGGACAGATGACACAAGCACGTGCAAGAGCTCTCGAGACCGAGGTGACATCTCTCCATAGTGATATTCCGTATGACCCACCTGAGACATGGCTACTACCTAAAGCCAGAATGCTATGTGTGATTAGGTATGAAGAAGACCACCTCGGAGATGCTCGGTATGAGACCCTCAAGTACACGGACGAAGAAGCACGACAAAAAGAATCGGACAAAGCTCCCAGGACCCGGACATCCAACCCCCGACCCGCACATCTGGCCCCTAAAGACAACAACAATAGCAGCCCAGCAGCACAGAAGCTACAGTGCCCGGACATTCGGCCTGGCCCCGTACATTCGGCCCGACGGCCCCGGACATTCGGCGCTAGCCCAGAAATCCGTGCCCTCTGTCTAGAAAGCAGCCAAACGTCGTTGAAGCCAGCCCGGACATCCGCCCCCTGTCTGCGCAGAGTAAACGGGCCACCGGCCCATGTACCCATCCATTCGCCCCAACTTGTACTAAGACTATAAATAGACCTCCCCTCCGCATCTAGGGATAGCAATGTCAGGACCCCGATTCTAAGTCACACCGATCTAGACTATAACACCTCATATCACTTTGCGGCCTCATGCACGGTATCCCCACGGGTGTCGCCTTACCATGGCCCGGGACCGTTTGCACCTTTTGGCTCACGTATATGATAGTGTCGCTAGCATCCATATGACAAACAACCCGGGCCGACAAGACTAGTAGTGAACCCAAAGTGGCACTAACTTACAGGGACATGCATACATGAATCAACATCGAGCATGTCAGTCAACAGCGTATGAATCCGGGTTGTAGCAACTGGGCTAACAGGACTCCGAGAATCCGGGTTGTAGCAGGCTAACAGGACTCCGGATGTCTCCGCGTGACATTTCCCTGAAGGGACAGACACAGGAACAAAGTGAATCACATGCCGACCAGTCTAAGTGTTCCGGAGCAGTAGTATTGGGCTATCAGGACTTCGGTAAACTAGGCTGTAGCGGACTACCAAGGCTCAGTGGAAGCACCACACAACATTTCCCCGTAAGAGAGGCTACCAAGGATAAACAACTAGATTGTCGGATCCCACACATACCAAGCATTTCAAACATACACACAATATGCTCGATATGTGTAAATACAACATGGCATCACAACAAAACTCTACAACTCAAAATACTTTATTTAGAAGGCTCCACAGAGCCATACATAATATGTTCATACAGGTAGGGGTCACACGACCTGACACTCAAGTCATGCAAACATACAAGCACATGCGGAAGCAAACTTGTATGAGTACAGACAACTAGAAAGCAAGAAGGCTTGACGAAGCCTGTCTATCTAGAAGGCCCTTCACGGCTCAGGATCACCACCTGGGTGGCAAGTCACTCGTCAATGTCGAGATCTCATAGAACCCATCGGAGGGGGCGGTGTTCTCTTCTGCAACAGTAATTAAGCAAGCATGAGTACAAAGGTACTCGGCAAGTCTTTCAACAGATCCTACTATACATGCAACATTCTCAAGAAGGATAATGGGGTTATTGCAGCAAGCCAGCTTTGACTCTTGGCTAAGCTATCCTACAAGACAGCAACTTGTAAATGTTTTGCGGACACGAGTCCACTACTCACCACAACAATACACTACCATGGATCCTCCTCTGTCATCCTACGGAAGGGCCATCCACGGCACTCACACTTGTCTTAAGGCTTTTAGGAGTATCCATTTACTTGTCTATGAACTGTATAGGCAACCAAGTAGTCCTTTACCGCGGACGCGGCTATTCGAATAGATGATGTTAACCCTGTAGGGGTGTACTTCTTCACACACGCTCTCACCACTTACCGCCGTTTACATGACATGTACTCGGCAACCTTCAAGCGGAAGCCCAACGAGGGTGTCGGCCACGGCCTACCTAAACACTCAAGCCTCTAGTCCAGGCTTATCGCCTATCCAGGTTCCATCCGCAGGGAGTCCGGCCGAGGTTTCCACATACGTCCCCGAACGATGTGTACACGGTTCCCAAGACACCAAATAGGCGACTCGGTACACCATGCCATGGTGTATCTACCACATCATAGCCCACCCCTAGGGTCAGTGCTACACACGGCCTCCAACACATATCCTATAAACACCAGAAACTAGTTGCAACTCCTGGAAAGAGGACTAGGGTGGTTAAGAAGCCGAGAGGGTCCATTGGTTTCGGGCCCAATGCATGGTAGTGGTTGGTTCTTAAATCACACATACAGATCTCGGTGCTTAAGGACGGTTCCAATGAAACAACCCACCATGTACTCCTGCATGGCCTCTCATCGATACCTTTACCAAATCGTGTTCAACACATTACTCACATCACTGACATAATCATTTCATTCTAGCCCATCACCCAGATGAACTAGTGTAGCGACCAGACCTCAAACAGTCTGATCTCTGTGCTCCGGTGTCATCCCTGGATCAGTAATGCTGACACCACACAGTACTCGGAGGATTTATAGCAGAGTAGCAATCACACACTTATTACATCGAGTGTCTCAGAAGAGAACTTATTACAATAAATATGGCTTAAGGCCATCTAATAACGATAACAGCGGAAGGCTTGGAAGATAAGTGAGACCATCAAATCCAACGGCATCACTGAGTATAGAACCACGACCTAAAAACTCCTTAATCATCGTCTGAAAAGTCTGCAACATTAATGTTGCAGCCCGAAACGGGTTAGCACATGGAATATGCTGGCAAGGTAACACATAGAGAGTAATGGTATGAAACAGCTATACTATATGCATATTTGGCTGGTGGAAAGCTCTATGGTTACAGTTTTGCGTAAAGCCAATTTTTCCCTACTTCAAAGGAATAAATTTATTTAACTATCATGGTGGTTGTTAAACATTGAGAATGGTTGACAGCATTCTCAATCCCAATTAAGCATCATCATTAAACATAACCCAACAAAATTAATTTAGAGTAACATGTTGAGATTCACATGATAATCCAAGTACTAGATACTCAAGATGTCCATAACCGGGGACACGGCTAATCATGATTAGTTTATTACACTCTGCAGAGGTTTGCGCACTTTTCCCCACAAGACTCGATCGCCTCCGTTTGTTTTCTCGCACTACAGGGTGTTTGAGAAGACAGATGACCGAGACATAGTCTTTCAGAAGCGCTAGCACCTTATGATCGGGTAGACCGTACCACCTACATCCCCTTCATCTGCTAGTCTACCACTGTAAGAGTTCGCACAACTTAGTCAACTATGCTAGAGCCCATAATAGCTTGTGGCTGCACACGGAAGTTTCTAGTATGAATAGTCTCATGATCACTTTGAGCCTGGGTGGCGGTCCAAAAGAAAACATGCAAGTCCTGGAATACCCAGGTGCCTCAATCCACCCAGATGTGTGTTTAAGTTGCCACCTTAGATAAACCATTAATTAACAATCTCACATCTGTCATGGATATCACTCACCCAATCCACGTCTACTAGCATAGCATGGCATAATAAGCAAACGTAGAAGTAACTCCCAAAGGTTTGATAATAAACAGGTAATAGGTACTACCTCATTACTTCCCATCCCACAATTTAATTAGATCCTAATCATGCAATGTGTGAGGATTGATCTAATGCAATAAAACCGGGTAGTAGAAAAGGTATGATCAAAGTGTTACTTGCCTTGCTGATGATCCGCGAAACCTAACGATTCGAAGTAACAAGCAGCGCACTCCGGGTATTCTATCGCAAACAAACAAACAAGCATACAATAAGTACTCATCTAAAGCATAGGTAAAACTCAAATAAGAGATCTAACTAGAAGGTTCAACTTAAGAACTCCGGTTGGCAAAAAGAATCAAATCGAACGAAGCAACAAAAATCAAACGGCGAAAGAAAACAACTTCGTTCTAGTAATTTGGATCTAGGGCAAATTTTACAATAACAAAAAGTTGTTTAAGTTGGTTAAACGGATAGAGGGTTTCGAGACGAATTCCTAGGCACTTGAATCGCCTGATTCCGATAAACGAGCGAAAAGTTAAACTAAAACGAAAATCGGATCAGGAATCGCGATCAGAAAAATCACGGATTTAATCCAAGAAAAAGAAAAACGACAAATGCCAATTTTTTTCCTCTCTTTTTTTCAGCATGGAAAACGAGGCGCGACGAACCTCAGGCGGCAGGATCGTCGGCGGCGGTGGCGGCGGCTCCGGCGGCGCGCGCGGATTGAGGCGGGGCTGATGGGCTGGGGCGGCTCGGGGCAGCGCTATTTAAAGGCTGCCCCTGGGCGGTGTCCCGCTCGGGTACAGCCCGAAGTCGGTTCGTTTTTTTTAATTATTCCTCTCGGAAGAAAAATAAAAAGAAATATAAACGGACTCCAAAAATTCCGAAATAAATTTTCACGAGCTTCTAAAATCAAGCCGCACAAGGTGAACATTTATTTGGGCCCTAAATGCAATTTTGAAAAATGCACTTTTTTCCTAAATTCAAATAAAACACCGAAAAACTCCAAAATAAAATCTTATTTGATTTTATTATTAAATCCTCAATATTTCTTTATTTTGGGAAATTCATTTTATTCTCTCTCTCATATTTTTGTAGTAGAAATAATTGATGATAAAATAAATAAAATCAAATGATCCTATTCTGAAAATTTGAGAGAACTCAAATATGAAAATAACGAAATCCCCAACTCTCTCCGTGGGTCATTGAGTTGCGTAGAATTTCTAGGATCAACCAAAATGCAAAGTAAAATATGATATGCATGATGCTCTAATGTATGACATTCCAAATTAAAAATTTGGGATGTTACAAACCTACCCCCCCCCTTAAGATGAATCTCGCCCTCGAGATTCGGGTTGGCTAGAAAATAGGTGAGGGTGGCCTTTGAGCAAATCTTCCTCTCGCCCCCGGGTGGCTTCATCCTCTGAGTGGTGGCTCCACTAAACTTTGCAAAACTTGATAACCTTGCTGTGAGTAACTCGGTTGGCAAACTCGAGAATCTAGACTGGTTTCTCCTCGTAGGTCAAATCGTTATCCAACTGAATAGTTTCCAAAGGCACCGTATCTCTCAACGGTATGTCAGTCATCTCCGCGTGACATTTCTTTAACTGAGAAACGTGGAACACATCATGTACTCCTGACAATCCTTCGGGTAATTCCAACTTGTAGGCCACTTCTCCCATACGCTCCAAAACTCGATATGGTCCTACAAATCGTGGCGCTAACTTCCCTTTAACTCCAAAACTCTTTGTTCCCCGAAGTGGAGATACTCGAAGATAAGCTCTGCCTCCGACTTCGTAAACTGTTTCCTTGCGTTTAGAATCTGGATAACTCTTCTGTCTGGACTAGGCTACCTTGAGCCTATCGCGAATCAACTTCACCTTCTGTTCAGATTCTTTAATCAAGTCAGGACCAAACAACTGGCGGTCTCCAACTTCGTCCCATGACAACGGTGTCCTGCACCTCCTTCCGTACAAGGCTTCGAAAGGGGCCATCTTTAAACTGGTTTTGGTAACTGTTGTTGTGAGAGAACTCTGCATATGGCAAATTATCGTCCCAACTAGATCCGTAATCTAGCGCACAAGCTCTCAGCATATCCTCCAAAATCTGATTGACTCTCTCGGTCTGTCCATCTGTCTGTGGATGAAAAGCTGTACTGAATTCTAGCCTGGTACCCAAAGTTTCGTGCAACTGCTTCCAGAACTTTGAGGTAAACTGGGTTCCTCTATCTGATACGATACTCCTTGGAACTCCATGCAGACATACGATCCTGGTCATGTATATCTTTGCCAACTTAGCACTGGTGTAAGTGGTCTTTACTGGGATGAAATGAGCTACTTTCGTCAATCGATCGACTACAACCCAAATTGAGTCATAGCCTGAACGAGTCCTGGGCAATCCCGTGATAAAATCCATGCCTAGCTTATCCCACTTCCATTCGGGTATCGGCAATGGTTGTAACAATCCTGCTGGCTTCTGATGCTCTGCCTTTACTCTCTGGCATACATCACAAACTGCTAGATACTCCGCAATATCCTTCTTCATTCCGGTCCACCAGAAAATATCCTTCAAATCCAAATACATCTTGGTGTTTCCTGGGTGAATCGAATATGGTGAGTCGTGTGCCTCTTGCAGTATCAACTTCTTGATCTCCGGGTCATTGGGCACGTAAACACGGTCTTCAAACCATAGGGTGTCATGTTCATCCTCAGGAAATCCTTTAGCTTTTCCTATGCTCAGTTTCTCCTTTATAGTGGCAATCTCTTTGTCAGCTTTCTAAGCTTCTCTGATTCTGTCCATCAAAGTTGACTGAATCTCCAATGCTGCTACATAGCCTCTCGGAACTATTTCCAAACATAGTTCACGAAAATTTTCTGCTAACTCCATGGGTATTTCTCCCGTCATTAATGTATTGACATGGCTCTTGCGGCTTAATGCGTCAGCTACTACATTAGCCTTTCCGGGGTGATAATGCAATTTCATATCATAATCCTTGATAAGCTCCAACCATCTCCTTTTTCTGAGATTCAACTCCTTCTGGGTGAAAATGTACTTCAAACTCTTATGATCCGTGTACACCTCACAATGATTACCAATGAGAAAATGTCTCCATGTTTTCAACGCATGCACTACGGCTGCTAACTCCAAATCATGCTTGGCATAATTCAACTCATGAGGCTTCAGTTGTCTTGAGGCATATGAAACAACTCTCCCTTCCTGCATAAGCACTGCTCCAAGTCCTCGACGTGAAGCGTCGCAGTACACCTCATAATCTTTGGTCTGGTCTGGCAAAATCAACACTGGTGAGGTAACCAAACGTTTCTTCAACTCCTGGAAACTAGCCTCACACTCCTCTGTCCATATGAACTTGGTATCCTTCTTCAACAACTCAGTCACAGGCTTCGCAATCTTTGAGAAATTCTCAATAAATCTCCGGTAGTATCCTGCGAGTCCAAGAAAACTCCGGATCTCTCCAACTGTTGTTGGGGCTTCCCACATGGTCACGGTTTCAACTTTAGCGGGATCTACTGCTATACCTTCTCCAGATATAACATGTCCGAGGAACCCTACTTCCTTCAACCAAAACTCACATTTGCTGAACTTGGCATATAATTGATGTTCTCTGAGTTTTCCAAGTACCAAACGCAAATGCTCCTTGTGTTCCTCTTCATTCTTCGAATTAAACCAGGATATCATCAATGAACACTACGACGAACTTATCCAAGAACTTCATAAACACTTTGTTCATCATGTTCATAAAATAGGCAGGTGCGTTAATCAGACCAAATGACATAACGGTATACTCATACAGCCCATATCTGGTAGTAAAAGCTGTCTTCGGAATATCCTGTTCTCGAATCTTCAACTGGTGGTATCCTGATCGCAGATCGATCTTGGAAAATACCTTAGCTCCTTGCAATCGATCAAACAGATCGTTGATCATTGGTAGTGGGTACTTTTTCTTGGATCGTTACTTCATTCAATCCTCGATAATCAACAACCATCCTTAACGATCCATCCTTCTTCTCCACTAGAAGTACTGGCGATCCCCAAGGTGAAGAACTTGGGCGAATATATCCCTTATCCAGTAACTCCTTAATCTGCTTCTTAATTTCCACCAAATCCTTTGCTGGCATCCTATATGGTCTCTTTGATATTGGCCCTGTGCCTGGCAATAGCTCAATCAAAAACTCAATATCTCTATCCGGTGGCATGCCTGGCAACCCTTCTGGGAATACATTAGGGAAATCCCTTACCACTGGTACTTCCTCCTGCACAACTCCTGTTAGGCAATTTACCTGGGCCCTCTTTGGCACATGCCAGGATACATACTTGATCCTTCTCCCTTCTGGGGTAGTAAGCAAAATTGACTTACTAGCACATTCAATATTTCCTTCATACTTTGATAACCAATCCATGCCTAATATCACATCCAATACTTGAGATTCCAATACTATTAGGTCTGAGGGAAAAACATAGTTACCAATCCTTAATGGTAACCGATCACACCATAGACTAGCCACATATTCTGCTCCGGGCGAGGTTACTAACATGGGTGACCTAAGGGCTTGGATTGGTAGGTTATACTTATCCACAAATCCCCTTGAGATGTATGAATGCGATGCACCAGTATCAAAAAGAACTAGTGCAGTAAATGACTTAACCAAAAACTTACCTATTACTGCATCGGGCTGAGCTTCAACCTCCTCCACGCTAACGTGGTTCACCTGTCCCCTGTTGAAAGGGTTCGGCTTCGACCCAGAACTTCCATTGCCATTTTGGCCTTCAGGACATTCATTGGCATAATGTCCGGTCTTCGAACACTTATAGCAAGTGACTTGGCTCAAGTCCTTCTTGGCTGGGCTTGAGGGGTTGGTGCGGTTCTGGCCGTTGCTTCCTCCATTGCCATTACCATTCTTGGTGCCGTTGTGATTGTGCGAGCTACCTCCTCCATGGGTATGCTGAAAATGTCCTCCTGGTCTAGGGGTAAAACGTGGCTTCTGCTGAGCTCCTGAATTGTACTTTCCTTGTCCATACTTCCTCTTGCGATTCTCAATTTGTTGCTGCTTCCCTTCAATCATAAGAGCACGATCTACCAACTCCTGGTAGTTGTTGAAGGTGGCTACTATCAACTGCATGCTCAACTCATCATTCAGTCCTTCCAGAAATTTCTCTTGCTTAGCTGCATCTATAGCGACGTCATCAGGGGCATAACGTGCTAACTTACTAAATTCCTCCAAATACTGGCCAACTGTCCGTCCTCCTTGGCGCAAGTTATGAAACTCACGCTTCTTCATGGCCATAGCTCCTGCTGAAACATGGGCAGTACGGAAAGCCTGCTGAAACTGGTCCCATGTGACAGTGTCTACTGGGAAAGTGGCTGTGAAATTCTCCCACCATGATGTTGCGGGTCCTTCTAACTAATGTGCGGCAAACTTCACCTTCTCCGCATCTGTGCATCCTGCTGTGGTCAACTCCCTAGCTGTCTTGCGGAGCCAATCATCTGCTACTATCGGCTCGGTGCTACTGGAAAACACCGGCGGATTCAGCCTAAGAAAACAGGCTAATTGGTCAACAGGTGGTGGTGGTGGTGGTGGGTTGTTGTTGTTGTTCCCCTGATTCTGATTCTGGACTAGCAACTGCATCAATGTGTTCTGCTGCTAGATCAACTGGGTGAGCTCCGGTGGGAAGGCAAATCCGGGGTCATGTCTCGGAGGCATCTGAGGGTTTAGAAAAGATGAGATATAAGAATAGAGGGGGTCTAAAGAGAAAACACTACCCATATGCACATGAGGCAAAAGCAAACAATTCACTTTATTCAATCAAACAAGGGCATACAATCGATCTAACTATTGCAAAAGTGCTCGGGCTACTATATTTACATGGTGGACTACTACTACTGAGGAGGTCATCTACTAGAAATATTCTTCGGTCGTTGACTCCATGATATCTGCTCCAGCTTCCTCAACATAGTCATCATCGCTACTGTCTGGTTCCGAGTCGGTGTCGTCGATGATGATGTAGTCTTCTGGGTTAATTTCCTTGGGTTCTTCATCTTTAGCTACTGGTGTCGGGCCTCCCATAAATATTCCAATCTTCTTGATCAGGTCGTCATTTTTCTCCACCAATACTTCAATTTCTTCTTCATAATCTTCACGTGTAGCCTTGAGTTCTTCCTCCAGTTCCTTGATTCTAGTCTTAGCCTTCTTCAGATCTATCATGTCGGCACACATCTGGTTCTCCTGGCGTCGAATGTGCTGGTTTAATTCCTGGATAAAAGCTGCGATTGATCTATCCTTCCTGGTGCTGATCATCTCCCAGTGTTCATCTCGGCACCCACAAATCTGGTAGATAGTATCCTTGAGATCCTTGCGGTAGACTTCTCCAATGCGTCCCATGGCGATGTGAGCTGCCATGCTCTTTCCTAGACTCCAAGTTGGTGCATCAAAAGAAAACACTATGGGCTCAGTGACTGGCATGAACGTCCTTCCTGGAACTTGAACTTGAATCATCCAGCGCTCTTCTTCAGGTAAAGTGGCGTTGTAGGTTCCCGTGAAGCTTGGTACTCCTATGTTCAGGTATCTAGTGACTTCCTTCAAGTGTCGTCCAGAGGGTGTATCTTCATCCGGTTGTGTGAACTTGTTCCTTGCATCCGCCATCCTAAAGAGTAGAAAAGATGAGGAGTCAGAAGAGAAGAGAGTGAATAGTGATCTAGGTCTTTTAGCTTAGTGGCCGTGTCCTACAGTCACGTGTGCTCTGATACCATCTCTGTAGCGACCAGACCTCAAATAGTCTGATCTCTGTGCTCCGGTGTCATCCCTGGATCAGTAATGCTGACACCACACAGTACTCGGGGGATTTATAGCAGAGTAGCAATCACACACTTATTACATCAAGTGTCTCAGAAGAGAACTTATTACAATAAATATGGCTTAAGGCCATCTAATAACGATAACAGCGGAAGGCTTGGAAGATAAGTGAGACCATCAACTCCAACGGCATCACTGAGTATAGAACCACGACCTAAAAACTCCTTAATCGTCGTCTGAAAAGTCTGCAACATTAATGTTGCAGCCCGAAACGGGTCAGCACATGGAATATGCTGGCAAGGTAACACATAGAGAGTAATGGTATGAAACAGCTATACTATATGCATATTTGGCTGGTGGAAAGCTCTATGGTTACAGTTTTGTGTAAAGCCAATTTTTCCCTACTTCAAAGGACTAAATTTATTTAACTATCATGGTGGTTGTTAAACATTGAGAATGGTTGACAGCATTCTCAATCCCAATTAAGCATCATCATTAAACATAACCCAACAAAATTAATTTAGAGTAACATGTTGAGATTCACATGATAATCCAAGTACTAGATACTCAAGATGTCCATAACCGGGGACACGGCTAATCATGATTAGTTGTTTACACTCTGCAGAGGTTTGCGCACTTTTCCCCACAAGACTCGATCGCCTCCGTTTGTTTTCTCGCACTACAGGGTGTTTGAGAAGACGAATGACCGAGACATAGTCTTTCAGAAGCGCTAGCACCTTACGATCGGGTAGACCGTACCACCTACATCCCCTACATCTGCTAGTCTACCACTGTAAGAGTTCGCAAAACTTAGTCAACTATGCTAGAGCCCATAATAGCTTGTGGCTGCACACGAAAGTTTCTAGTATGAATAGTCTCATGATCCCTTTGAGCCTGGGTGGCGGTCCAAAAGAAAACAGGCAAGTCCTGGAATACCCAGGTGCCTCAATCCACCCAGATGTGTGTTTAAGTTGCCACCTTAGATAAACCATTAATTAACAATCTCACATCTGTCATGGATTTCACTCACCCAATCCACGTCTACTAGCATAGCTTGGCATAATAAGCAAACGTAGAAGTAACTCCCAAAGTTTTGATAATAAACAGGTAATAGGTACTACCTCATCTACTTCCCATCCCACAATTTAATTAGATCCTAATCATGCAATGTGTGAGGATTGATCTAATGCAATAAAACTGGGTAGTAGAAAAGGTATGATCAAAGTGTTACTTGCCTTGCTGATGATCCGCAAAACCTAACGATTCGAAGTAGCAGGCGGCGCACTCCAGGTATTCTATCGCAGACAAACAAACAAGCATACAATAAGTACTCATCTAATGCACAGGTAAAACTCAAATAAGAGATCTAACCAGAAGGTTCAACTTAAGAACTCCGGTTGCCAAAAAGAATCAAATCGAACGAAGCAACGAAAGACAAACGGCGAAAGAAAACAACTTCGTTCTAGTAATCTAGATCTAGGGAAAATTTTACAGTATCAAAATCTTGTTTAAGTTGGTTAAACGGGTAGAGGGTTTCGAGACGAATCCCTAGTCGCTTGAATCGCCTGATTCCTATAAACAAGCGAAAAGTTAAACTAAAACGAAAATCGGATCAGGAATCGTGATCAGAAAAATCGCATATTTAATCCGAGAAAAAGAAAAACGACAAACGCCAATTTTTTTTCAGCACAGAAATCGAGGCGCGACGAACCTCGGGCGGCGGGATCGTCCGCGGCGGCGACTCCGGCGGCGGGCACGGATCGAGGCGGGGCTGATGGGCTGGGGCGGCTCGGGGCGGCGCTATTTAAAGGCTGCCCCCGGGCGGTGTCCCGCTCGGGTACGGCCCGAAGTCGGTTCGTTTTTTTAATTATTCCGCTCGGAAGAAAAATAAAAAGAAATACTAAACGGACTCCAAAAATTCTGAAATAAATTTTCGCGGGCTTCTAAAATCAAGCCACACAAGGTGAACATTTATTTGGGCCCTAAATGCAATTTTGAAAAACGCACTTTTTTCCTAAATTCAAATAAAACACCGAAAAACTCCGAAATAAAATCTTATTTGATTTTATTATTAAATCCTCAATATTTCTTTATTTTGGGAAAGTCATTTTATTCCCTCTCTCATATTTTTGTAGTAGAAATAATTGATGATAAAATAAATAAAATCAAATGATCCTATTCTCAAAATTTGAGAGAACTCAAATATGAAAATAAAGAAATCCCCAACTCTCCCCGTGGGTCATTGAGTTGCGTAGAATTTCTAGGATCAACCAAAATGCAAAGTAAAATATGATATGCAGGATGCTCTAATGTATAACATTCCAAATTAAAAATTTGGGATGTTACAACTAGACCTGACACGACTCTAAGCATAGCAAGGTAGGAAACACAGACATGGCTCAATCAACTCCTACACATGCTAGTGGGTTTCATCTAGTTACTGTGGCAATGACAGGTCATGCAGAGGAAATGGGTTCAACTACCACAGCACACAGCAGTTTGAAACGTTGTTGTCTTAAATGCAGTAGATGAGAGCAGGAGCAAGAACATGGAGTTGTATCGATATGATCAATGGGGTTGCTTGCCTGATGGAGTGGTAGTAGGATATTGCCCTTCAGTCGGATATTCGTGGGTATCCTCGGAGGTAGAACCTACCACAAAAAACACATCGGAACACAATCATCACATGGCAATATGCAACAATATGATGCATGCTATGACATGGCAATAGGGGTGTGTTTTGGCTAATGCATTCTAAAACAGGTTGGTTTGAGTCCATTTGAATCAAAGATTCAAATGAAAGCCCATGATATGAAGTCTTATTAATGCATTAGATTGTTTCAATTAAACAACAAGGGTAAAGTGTTCCGACATGCACGAAACCATTACAGATGGAAAGATTGGATATTTCTGATCAATTTTCATATATAAATCTTTGCATTTGGAGTTACAGATTAATTTCTATGAATTTTTGAAGTTTATAACATTTTCTGGAATTTCCTGTATAAGAATAAATCCAGTAAATGATTTACTACGTCAGCATTGCGTCAGGGTGACGTCAGCAGTCAACGGGGACGGTCCGGGTCAAACCTAACCAATCGGTCCCACGTGTCAGTGTCATTAGACTAAATTTTAGTTAGTCCTAATCCTAGGTTAATTAGCAAGGCGGGCCCACATGGTCAAATGGGTCAAACCCACCTGCGACATGACGCCGGAGAGGCCAGACGCGGCGGAGCAGTGCGAGATTCCTCCTCCGGCGACCAAATGGACGGCGGAGGGCATCTACGTGTAGCTGGGAGCGAGCCGCGTCGGGTGGTGCTAGTGGTTGGGCTCGGGGTCGCCGGAAACGATGTCGGCGACGAGTTTGGCGACGGCCGGAGCTCGGACGAGGTCGAACTCATCGCTAGGAGGCACGGCGAGGTCCGTGGAGTGGTGCTACGGGCTCCTGGGGATGCGGTGAGTGCGGTGGCGTGCTCGGTTTCGAGCCAACGTGGCTGTGGCCATGACGGCGACGTGCAGAGGTGGCGACGGGTGCGGGCGAGCTCAGTGCAGTCGCTGTGGTGCACGACAGAGCGAACGAAGAGGATGGGGAGAGGCAGGAGCTCACGGGAAACACGATTAGCTAGGCAGCATGGTCGGGGACGAGGTGGTGCAGCGGTGTCGGCGAAGGGGATCTTTGGCGACGGGCGGTGAAAACGAGGTCCGTGCGGTGGCTTCAGGGCGAACGAGCGCTCGGGGCTCGGTCTGCTCAACGGAGAGGATGGTGGTGGAGCTTCTGGACACGGCGAGATGGCGAGGAGGCGACGGTGGCTGCGGTTTTCACGTCAGCGCGAGCGCGGCAGCGTCGGCCATGGTGGGTGAGAGCGAGAGAGAGGAGGAGGGGGAGAGTGGGCGTGTCCAGGCGGTCGAGGAGGCGACGTGGAGTACGACCAGAGCGTCCAGAGGCAAAGTGGCATGCAGCTGGCGTGGTGGCGAGCTCTCGCGGCCGGCGCCACCTCCTGCTTGCCTGCCTGGCGGGGAAGAAGCAGCTGGCTGGCACGGGCCAGCACAGTGCTTGGCCGCCAGGTGGGCCTGCCAGGTAGGTTGCGGCCAGGTAAGTCCCTTTCTTTTATTTTCTGTTTTGTTTTGTTTCTGCAAGTTTGTGGCATTTCTAAAAATACCTAGGCATTTTTAAAAATCACCAAACTGCTCATGGCCACTGTTTGGAATAAATCCAACATGGAACATTTCAGTTTAGGATTATTTGAGCGTTTAAAATATTTACTAGCATTTAAATTCCCAAATTCAAATAGGTAATTATTTAATCTAGTGACCTTAGGATGACCTAGAAAATTGTGCATCATTTTTGTCAGAGGTTTAGGACCAAGGCAAAGATGATGAACATTTTAGAAGGGCATTTCAGGTTCATTGAAAATATTTTTACTAAACCCTAGTTGGTTTCAGGGGGTGCTGGGGGTTCTGTCATCCCCATTTCCAAGTTTATGATAAAGTTAAACATGATGCAAGCACTCTAATGCATGAACTATCTAGGGTGTGACAACTCACCCCCACTCAAAAGAAGGTCGTCCCGAGATTTAGGGTCCGTCGGGAAGAAGGTGGGGTATTCAAGTCAAAGACGATCCTCCCTTTCCTAAGTGGCTTCTTTCTCGGAATGGTGTGACCATTGAACCTTGAGAAACTTGATGTTATGGCGTCGAGTGGTACGCTCGGCTTGATCAAGGATACGAACGGGATATTCCCGGTATGTGAGATTATCTTGGAGATCAAGCATTTTGTGGTCCACTCCACGGATAAAATCCGAGAAGCAACACCTGAGTTGAGAAATTTGGAAGACAGCATGAACTCTGGAAAGATGCGGAGGTAGTTCCAATTGGTAGGCAACTTCCCCTTGTTTGGCAAGAATGCGAAAGGGACCAATGTAACGAGGAGCCAATTTGCCTTTGATACCGAATCGATGGGTTCTCTTGAGAGGAGTAACCCGAAGGTAAGCTTCTCGTCGACTTCAAAAGTCATGGCCTTATGTTTACGATCATATTGGCTCTTTTGACGGGATTGGGCTGTTTTCAACTTTTCACGAACAATGCGAACTTGCTCTTCTGCTTACTGGATCATGTTCGGGCCAAAGAATTGTCTTTCCCCAGTTTCTGACTAGTTAAGAGGCGTTCGACACCTTCGTCCATAGAGAACTTCAAAAGGAGCTTTGCCCAAGCTAGATTGATAGCTATTGCTATAAGCAAATTCAGCAAATGGAAGGCATTTCTCCCAATCCATTCCGAATGAGATAACAGAAGCTCGGAGCATATCTTCCAGAATTTGATTGAGGCGCTCTAATTGACCACTTGATTGAGGGTGGAAGGCGGTGCTAAAGGAGAGACGAGTCCCCATAGCATTTTGGAAACTTTCCCAAAATCAAGAGATGAAGAGACTTCCACGGTCTGAGTTAATATCCAATGGAACACCACGAAAAGACACTATTCGGGAGATGTACAAGTCAGCTAGCTGGCTAGCGGTTATACTCTCACGAACAGGTAGGAAATGGGCTACTTTGGAAAGACGACCGGTGACAACGAAAATAGCATTATTCCCTTTCTTGGTCCTGGGAAACCCGGTGATGAAGTCCATACCGATTTCATCCCATTTCCATTCAGGAATAGCTAAAGGTTGAAGGGTGCCAGCAGGCCGTTGATGCTCTACTTTAACACGACGACAGATATCGCAATTTGCAATATATTGAGCGATTTCTCTCTTCATCCTAGTCCACCAAAACCTCTGGCGTAGGTCTTGATACATTTTAGTACTACCGGGATGAATGGTGAGAGGGGATTCATAAGATTGAAGGGTGATACATTCAGGAATAGCTAAAGGTTGAAGGGTGCCAGCAGGCCGTTGATGCTCTACTTTAACACGATGACAGACATCGCAATTTGCAATATATTGAGCGATTTCTCTCTTCATCCTAGTCCACCAAAACCTCTGGCATAGGTCTTGATACATTTTAGTACTACCGGGATGAATGGTGAGAGGGGATTCATAAGATTCCTTAAGGATCAGCCGCCTCAAGCTTCGTGCCTTGGGAACCACTAAGCGGTTTCCAAAGAACACGACACCTTGATCATCAATGGAGAAACAATTCGTGACTCCTTTCTTGATGTTTCTCTTGATACAAGAAATTTCCGGGTCAACCTTCTATGCTTTGATGATCTGACCCGTAAGGGTAGGTTTCGCCACCAAGGTAGATAGGAATCCTTGAGGAACAATGTGAAGGTTAAGCTTCCGAAATTCCTCATGGAGAAATGGTTGACCTTGTTGTAAGATCAGGTTGTTATAATAGGATTTACGACTTAGTGCATCAGCCATAACATTGGCTTTTCCCCGGGGTGTAAGTTATTCCTAAGTCGTAATCTGAAATCAACTCGACCCAACGTCTTTGTCTGAGATTCAAATCCGGTTGGGTGAAGATATACTTCAGACTTAGGATGACCTAGGCACTTTCTAAAATCACGAAACTGCTCATGGCCACTGTTTGGAATAAATCCAACATGGAACATTTCAGTTTAGGATTATTTGAGCATTTAAATATTTACTAGCATTTAAATGCCCAAATTCAAATAACTAATGATTTAATCCAGTGACCTTAGGATGACCTAGAAAATTGTGCATCATTCTTGTCAAAGGTTTAGGACCAAGGCAAAGATGATGAACATTTTAGAAGGGCATTTCAGGTTCATTGGAAATATTTTTAGTACACCCTAGTTGGTTTCAGGGGGTGCTGGGGGTTCTGTCATCCCCATTTCCATGTTTCTGATAAAGTTAAACATGATGCAAGCACTCTAATGCATGAACTAGCTAGGGTGTGACGAGCAATGTGATAGCTCATCAGAGCTTTGCTAATGCACTTACCACTACTAGGAAAACGGCTATAGCTAATATGGACATTAATGGCGTACATGTATCTGGTGCGCCACTGCTATATACAGGTACGCCATTATTGACATATTACTAATGGCGCACCTGGTGTGTGGTGCGCCATTAATAGTTTAAAAAAAATGTTAGCAGTGGCGCACCAGGGGATAGTGCGCCATTACTAGTTGACATAGTAATGACGCACCTGTACAAAGTGCGCCATTACTATGTGTATGACTGGGTCAAACCTTGCTCAAACTTAGTAATGACGCACTTTGCATAGGTGCACCATTACTATGTCAAACTTAGTAATGGCGCACCTACACAAAGTGCGCCATTACTAACTTTGACCAAATGTACCCCCCCCCCCCCGTGTGGACCGCCTTTTCAGTTAAAAAAAATAAAAATTGATGGAAATGTCAAAAAAATAAAAAAAAATAAGTTTCCCACGTGATATGTGGTCTAGTTGTTGGGAAAATTTACAAATATGAATTTCGACTTTATTTGCAAAATCTCTCTGGAATTTAGTAAAATGGGCATAACTTTTGCATACGAACTTGGATTAAAAAGTTTTTTATATGAAAAATCATCTACTCGAGAAGTTACATCCGAATTCAACGAGGGCAACCCCATTGAAGATTTTCAGAATCCCCAAAAACCTAACAGAACGAAAGATACGAGGCTTTTAAGATCTAGAGGGGGGAAATGGAAAAAGTTTCAAACTTAGTAATGGCGCACCATTTGCTAGGTGCGCCACTAGTAATAGAAAAAAAATTGGTATCGAATTTTTTTTGGATTTTTTTTCAAAATATGATACGTAATATGACCGGGAAGTTTGAAATATTTTTTCAAAACTTCATCACACTCATGAACATGAACAAAGTCCTAGACATCAACAAGGTTTAATAGGATTGATATGATAGATATAGCAACAAGTGCCTGTTAAGTGAGGTGGTGCTAGGGTTGGATAGAACTACGAAGTTAAGCATGCTCGGGCTGGAGTAGTATGAGGATGGGTGACCTTCCGGGAAGTTTTACCACTTAGTGCGATTTGACTTGAGATTAAGCATATTGACCTGAGATTAAGCCATAGTGACCCGAGATTAAGAAAAAAATGAATAAAAATTGAAAAAAATTCTAAAAAACAATTTGAAAAAAATTGTTAGTAATGGCGCACTTCTATGTGGTGTGCCATTACTAAGTCAGATAGTAATGGTGCACTTCTAGGCATAGTACTGGCGCACTATAGGTGCGCCATTACTATCTGTGATAGTAATGGCGCACCAAATGTGCGCCACTACTATTTGTTACTAGTGGCGTGGTAATAGTGGCGCACCTATAGTGCACCATCAATGGCAAAAATGGGTGCGCCACTAACATGCCTTTTTCTAGTAGTGTACCCCCCACTCCTTTGGAGGCCGAGAACTCCTAAAGGAGAAGATCCCCCAAGTGGATTCGAGACCCCTATTAAGGGAAGACCCCCCTAGTGGATTCAAGACCTCTTTCCTCATGGATTGGGATGAATTAGCGACCGTGTATCCTCCCTTGTTGGTTTTGGATCTTGTGTTTCCCCTTTGTGTATGTGGATTTACCACATGTGTGATTGGTTCTCGTTGATTTGAGTGTTTTCCCTCTCTTGTGTTCATCGTGTTCTTCGGCAATTCCCCTGCAAATCATGAAATATCACCCTAGGGTTCCATCCTACATCATCTTGGTATCACGAGCCATGGTTGATCATGAATTTGGAGTCCCTACCCCCACTTTCTAGCCTAATTTTTCTTTGTCTTGTCCCAATTTCGAAAATCCTCACAAAATAGCCCTACCAATTTTTTTGTGATTTGTTGGTGTCATGATGTTTTGTTGGATTTGATCCATGGATTTGTTGTGTTACTAGTGGACCTAGCTTCCCTACACTTTTCCCCAATTTCCATCCACGGAATTACATGAACTTTGCCCTGATTTTTCTTTTTCCCACCTAGTTCATCAAGTTCGTCGACGGATCAGAGGACCCGGATATCCGGCCCATACCCACGGACATCTGGCCCGACGCCCGGACATCGCATATGCCATCGCCACCTCCATTTTTTCATACTATTCGCCAATTTTGACTAGGTTTCCACTAATACTTCCACATACCACCACAATTTTCCACAACCACCAACACTTATCCGCTACCACCTCTAATTTTCACACGTTTGTTTTGAGAATTTGAGTTGCGGTTTCTGTTTCCTAACATGTTTCAGCTACTTAGGGACGGTTCAACGCTGGCATCACCTCCGCTCATCTTCAGCACGAATTCATCATCGATAACAACCAATTTACCTTAATGACACCATCAACATCAAGCAAGGGCGGTAACCTTGACGACACCTTCGTATACTCTCCCTTGCCATTGCATTGTTAACCCTGTGCCCATTTTTGCATCACTTTCCTATCAAGACTAGCCATTTAAGTATTGTCGGGCAAGGTTACTTGTGCACTTTAGTGATATTCGATCCGCACCTTCCATTGCATGCATATATCATTGTATCATCTCTTGTGTTATCAGTTGTTCCCGCATATACATCATTGCTACCTTGGCTCGAAAATTTCGCATAAATGGCCAATGGAAACTATCAAAACAAAAGAAAAGCTTTTAAGCAAAGAGACAACAAAGAGATTGTAAGCAATAGCCATAACATCGCCACACATTGCATATCAAATTGTCATATTCGATCATCTTGGATCATCATCAGAGAGTCACCGAGAGCCATACATACATAGCACACCTGGTATAGAAAGTCGTTACGGTTCGTCTCTTATAGGTTGTGCACAAGTGTTGTATCCGCCTATTGAGCAATCATGCTAGCATCTCCCTAGAGTTGTGCAACAAGAGCATTTTCCGTAGATTCCACATTTTGAGCTCATTCCTTGGTTGCAAGGCCCCATTTATCTATTCGTGTGTATGTTTTCGTGTGGCCCATATTGCTTTGGTCTACTTGTTACACTTGCGAATTTGTGAATCTCTTCCAACATTATTGAATCTCTCTAACAGTTGCATAAATTTTGTGCCACCACTCTCACCAAGCTACTCCAAAGGCTTTCGGTGTAGGGTGGAACTCTAAAGGCCGATCTTTCACGATTTGGAGCGAAATTCCCGAAGAACACAATGAACACAAGATAGGAATGTAGCGACCCGACCCGGTAAGGGTCTAAGTCTCTGTTCTTCGTTACATTGTCGGTGCACACAAACCGAGGCATTTGTTTCCCCCTGACTTGTGCACAAACCAGCCTAGCCGCCGGGGTAGCCAGGTCTTGCCAGGCATCCCGAGCTCCAAAGCAAGACAATACTTAACACATCAACCAAACCAGGGAAGTCTCCCTTGCCAGCTAGGCAAGGTCGGCAGGGTCAAAACTACAGCTGGGACCGAGACCAAGCCGCGCCGGCAAGGTCTCTGGGGCCGTCAAAGCCAAGGCAAGGCCTCGAGACGAAGGCCCAGCAAGCTCTGTACCGGCAAGTGCTACCTCTTGAGCATGCATTGGTTTTCCCTTGAAGAGGAAAGGGTGATGCAGCAAAGTAGCGTAAGTATTTCCCTCAATTTTAGAGAACCAAGGTATCAATCCAGTAGGAGATTACACGCCAGTCCCTCGTACCTGCACAAACAAAAAAGAACCTCGCAACCAACGCGATAAAGGGGTTGTCAATCCCTTCACGGCAACTTACAAAAGTGAGATCTGATAGAGATAATAAGATAAATATTTTTGGTATTTTTGTATAGATTGGAAAGTAAAGATTGCAAAATAAACAATTATAGAAATAGCTTGTTGACGAGAGAATAATATAATAGAGAATAGACCCGGGGGCCATAGGTTTCACTAGTGGCTTCTCTCAATATAGCAAATTCTACGGTGGGTGAACAAATTAATATCAAGCAATTGATAGAAAAGCGAATAATTATGAGAATATCTAGGCATGACAATGTATATAGGCACTACATCTGCGACAAGTAGACCGAAATGATTCTGCATCTACTACTATTACTCCACACATCGAGCGCTATCCAGCATGCATCTAGAGTATTAAGTTCATAAGAACAGAGTAACGCATTAGGCAAGATGACATGATGTAGAAGGATAAACTCAAGCAATATGATATAAACCCCATCTTTTTATCCTCGATGGCAACAATACAATACATGCCTTGCTGCCCCTACTGTCACTGGGAAAGGACACAACAAGATTGAACCCAAAGCTAAGCACTTCTCCCATTTCAAGAAAGATCAATCTAGTAGGCCAAACCAAACTGATAATTCGAAGAGACTTGCAAAGATATTAAATCATGCATAAAAGATTTCAGAGAACAATCGAATATTGTTCATAGATAATCTTGATAATAAACCCACAATTCATCGGATCTCGACAAACACACCGCAAAAAGAATTACATCGAATAGATCTCCAAGAGAATTGAGGAGAACTTTGTATTGAGATCCAAAGAGAGAGAAGAAGCCATCTAGCTAATAACTATGGACCCGAAGGTCTGTGGTAAACTACTCACACATCATCGGAGAGGCTATGGTGTTAATGTAGAAGCCCTCCGTAATCGATTCCCCCTCCGGCGGAGCGCCTGAAAAGGCCCCAAGATGGGATCTCACGTGTACAGAAGGTTGCGGTGGTGGAAATAGGGTTTCGTGGCGCTCCTGGATGTTTTCAGGGTATATGGGTATATATAGGAGGAATAAGCACGTCGGTGGAGCTGCGAGGGCCCCACGAGGGTGGGGGCGCGCCTGCCCCCCTAGGCGCGCCCTCCTGCCTCGTGGCCTCCTTGCTTCTTTCTTGACGTCCACTCCAAGTCTCCTGGATCATGTTTGTTCCAAAAATAACTCTCCCGAAGGTTTCATTCCGTTTGGATTCCTTTTGGTATTCCTTTTCTGTGAAACACCAAAATAGGCAACAAAAACAGCAATTTGCACTGGGCCTTTGGTTAGTAGGTTAGTCCCAAAAATAATATAAAATGGTATATTAAAGCCCATTAAACATCGAAAACAGATAATATAATAGCATGGAACAATAAAAAATTATAGATACGTTGGAGACGTATCAAGCATCCCCAAGCTTAATTCCAGCTTGTCCTCGAGTAGGTAAATGATAAAAACAGAATTTTTGATGTGGAATGCTACCTAGCATAATTCTCAATGTAATTTTCTTTATTGTGGCATGAATGTTCAGATCCGAAAGATTCAAGACAAAAGTTTAATATTGACATAAAAATAATAATACTTCAAGCATACTAAAAAATAATTATGTCTTCTCAAAATAACATGGCCAAAGAAAGTTATCCCTACAAAAGCATATAGTATGGCTATGCTCTATCTTCATCACACAAAGTATTTAATCATGCATTACCCCGATGACAAGCCAAGCAATTGTTTCATACTTTTGATGTTCTCAAACGTTTTCAATCTTCACACAATACATGAGCGTGAGCCATGGA
Organism: Triticum urartu; assembly: GCF_003073215.2. NCBI lineage: Eukaryota > Viridiplantae > Streptophyta > Magnoliopsida > Poales > Poaceae > Triticum > Triticum urartu. The sequence continues at coordinate 249,188,295 of NC_053027.1, read as the reverse complement.
CATAGCACTATAGGTGGAATAGAATGGTGGTTGTGGAGAAGATAAAAAGGAGAAGATAGGCTCACATCAACTAGGCGCATCAACGGGCTATGGAGATGCCCATCAATAGATATCAATGTGAGTGAGTGGGGATTGCCATGCAACAGATGCACTTGAGCTATAAGTGTATGAACGCTCAAAAAAAGAAACGAAGTGGGTGTGCATCCAACTCGCTTGCTCACGAATACCTAGGGCATTTTGAGGAAGCCCGTCATTGGAATATACAAGCCAAGTTCTATAATGTAAAATTCCCACTAGTATATGAAAGTGACAACATAGAAGACTCTCTATCATGAAGATCATGGTCCTACATTGAAGCACAAGTGTGGTAAAAGGATAGTAATATTGTCCCTTCTCTCTCTTTATCTCATTATTTTTTTAGTTGGGCCTTTTTCTCTTTTTTTATGGCCTCTTTTTTTATTTATTTTTCTTTTCGTCCGGAGTCTCATCCCGACTTGTGGGGGAATCATAGTCTCCATCATCCTTTCCTCACATGGGACAATGCTCTAATAATGATGATCATCACACTTTTATTTACTTACAACTCAAAAATTACAACTCAATACTTAGAACAAGATATGACTCTATGTGAATGCCTCCGGTGGTGTACCGGGATATGCAATGAATCAAGAGTGACGTGTATGAAAGAATTATAGAGGTGGCTTTGCCACAAATACGATGTCAACTACATGATCATGCAAAGCAATATGACAATGACGAAGCGTGTCATAACAAACGGAACGGTGGAAAGTTGCATGGCAATATATCTCGGAATGGCTATGGAAATGCCATAATAGGTAGGTATGGTGGCTGTTTTGAGGAAGGTATATGGTGGGTGTATGGTACCGGTGAAAGTTGCGCGGTACTAGAGAGGCTAGCAATGGTGGAAGGGTGAGAGTGCGTATAATCCATGGACTCAACATTAGTCATAAAGAACTCACATACTTATTGCACAAATCTATTAGTTATCGAAACAAAGTACTACACGCATGCTCCTAGGGGGATAGATTGGTAGGAAAAGACCATCGCTCGTCCCCGATGACCACTCATAAGGAAGACAATTAATAAATAAATCATGCTCCGACATGGACGACTTCACCATACATGCATGCTATAGGAATCACAAACTTTAGAACAAGTATTTCTCAAATTCACAACTACTCAACTAGCATGACTCTAATATCACCATCTTCATATCTCAAAACAATCATCAAGTATCAAACTTCTCATAGTATTCAATGCACTTTTTATGATAGTTTTTATTATACTCATCTTGGATGCCTATCATATTAGGACTAATTTTATAGACAAAGCAAATTAGCATGCTGTTCTATAAGACTCTCAAAATGATATAAGTGAATCATGATAGATCAATAATTTCTATAAAATAAAACCACCACCATTCTCTAAAAAGATATAAGCGAAGGACTAGAGCAGAATTGTATAGCTCAAAAGATATGAGTGAAGCACATAGAGTATTCTAATAAATTCTGATTCATGTGTGTCTCTCCCAAAAGGTGCGTACAGCAAGGATGATTGTGGTAAACTAAAAAGCAAAGGCCCAAATCATACAAGACGCTCCAAGCAAAACACATATCATGTGGTGAATAAAAATATAGCCTCAAGTAAAGTTACCGATAGACGAAGACGAAAGAGGGGATGCTTTCCAGGGCATCCCCAAGCTTAGGATTTTTGTTGTCCTTGAATTTTACCTTGGGGTGCATTGGGCATCCCCAAGCTTAGGCTCTTGCCACTCCTTATTCCAAAATCCATCAAATCTTTACCCAAAACTTGAAAACTTCACAACACAAAACTCAACAGAAAATTTCATGAGCTCCGTTAGTATAAGAAAACAAACCACCACTTCAAGGTACTTTAATGAACTCATTATTTATTTATATTGGTGTTAAACCTACTGTATTCCAACTTCTCTATGGTTCATACCCCCGATACTAGCCATAGATTCATCAAAATAGGCAAACAACACACGAAAAACAGAATCTATCAAATACAGAACAGTCTGTAGTAATTTGTAGGTTTCGAATACTTATGTAACCCCAAAAATTCTGAAATAAATTGGTGGACGTGACGAATTTGTATATTAATCATCTGCAAAAACAGTCAACCTAATAGCACTCTCCATCAAAAAATGGCAGCAAATCTCGTGAGTGCTAAAGTTTCTGTTTTTTACAGGAAGATCGCAAAGACTTCCCCCAAGTCTTCCCAAAGGTTCTACTTGGCACAAACACTAATTAAAAACATAAAACCATATCTAAACAGAATCTATATGAATTATTTATTACTAAACAGGAACAAAAAACAAGAAAGAAAAATAAAATTGGGTTTCCTCCCAACAAGCGCTATCGTTTAACGTCCCTAGCTAGGCATTGATAATTTCAATGATGCTCACACGAAAGACAAGAATTGAAGCACAAAGAGAGCATCATAAAACATGTGACAAACACATGTAAGTCTCACATACTTCCTATGCATAGGCATCTTATAGGCAAACAAATTATCAAGGCAAGCAAAAACTAGCATATGCAAGGAAGCGGAAAGAAACAATAGCAATCTCAACATAACGAGAGGTAATTTAGTAACATAAAAATTTCTACAACCATAGTTTCCTCTATCATAATAATTACATGTAGGATCATAAGAAAATTCAACAAAATAGCTATAACATAAAATATTTTCAAAACGATCCACATGCATGCAAAGTTGACACTCTTCCAAAATAGTGGGATTAACATTAACTAAAGTCATGACCTCTCCAAACCCACTTTTATCAAAAACTTCATAAGATTGAACATTCTCCAAATATGTGGGATCTAAAGTTGACACTCTTACAAACCCACTTTCAATATTATTGCAAACATTTTTATCAATCTCATATTCATCATGGGGCTTAAATAAATTTTCAAGATCAAAAGAAGAATCACCCCAATCATGATCATTGCAACAAATAGTAGTCATAGCAAAACTAGCATCCCCAAGCTTGAGGTTTTTCATATCATTGACACAATTGACATTAAGAGAAATTATAATAACATCATCGCAATCATGCTTTTCATCGAAGGAACTATCAAGTATGGGTGCAATAACAACGATCTCATGTTTAACATAAGGAACTATAGCAAATTCATCTTCATAAATATTGGCATCATGGCCACAAGAATAGCAAGCATCATGTTCATCAAGGGATATTTCAATCAAATCACCGGAATCATAATTATCTATAGATTCATGCATATCATTATTTTCTTCCGAATCAGTGGTCATTCTTCCAATAAATTCTTTGACATAGACATTATGATCATAGTTTTCATAGCAATATTTAAGTATGTCAACATTTTCAGATTCGTAGAGATTAATATCATACGTTTCAATCAAAGAAGCAACTTCATAAGCACCCTTAAAAGCAACAAATTCTTCAATTTGTTCGATATCGTAGTAACTATAGACACCCTTTGCATAAGAAGATAAGATTTCATTATTATTAAACTCACATAGGTAGTGGAGATGTTTTTTAGGGTTCTTAGAGAAACAAGTAAAATCATAAATTTCACAAAGATTCCAAGCATAACACAGCAATATGTTTATTTGATCCCACAAGAGTCTCCCTTTTTCAGACAAACGGTGACGCACAAAATGGGCATGCTCATCTAAAGATTACCCATCAAGTAGGCTAGTTGGGGTTTCAGCATGAGCACATAAGGATCGAAGATGATCCAAGTAGAACACTTTAAGTGGATCCATATCAATAGATTTTTAGCAAGCAAAGATGCAAGCAAATAGAAGACACATGGAAACACAAATAAAGATACATACGGGAAGAAGTGGACGAAAAAAGGGCGAATAAAACGGCAAAGGTGAAGTGAGGGAGAGGAAAACGAGAGGCAAATGGCAAATAATGTAATGCGAGGGATAAGAGTTTGTGATGGGTACTTGGTATGTCTTGACTTGTGCGTAGATCTCCCCGGCAACGGAACCAGAAATCCTTCTTGCTACCTCTTGAGCATGCGTTGGTTTTCCCTTGAAGAGGAAATGGTGATGCAACAAAGTAGCGTAAGTATTTCCCTCAGTTTTTGAGAACCAAGGTATCAATCCAGTAGGAGATTACACGCAAGTCCGTCGTACCTGCACAAACAAACAAGAACCTCGCAACCAACGCGATAAAGGGTTGTCAATCCCTTCATGGTCACTTACGAAAGTGAGATCTGATAGAGATAATAAGATAAATATTTTTGGTATTTTTGTATAGATTGGAAAGTAAAGATTGCAAAATAAACAATGATAGAAATAGCTTGTTGACAGGAGAATAATATAATAGAGAATAGAGCCGGGGGCCATAGGTTTCACTAGTGGTTTCTCTCAAGATAGCAAATTCTACGGTGGGTGAACAAATTACTGTCGAGCAATTGATAGAAAAGCGAATAATTACGAGAATATCTAGGCATGATCATGTATATATGCATCACGTCCGCGACAAGTAGATCGAAACGATTCTGCATCTACTACTATTACTCCACAAATCGACCGCTGTCTAGCATGCATCTAGAATATTAAGTTCATATGAACAGAGTAACACATTAGGCAAGATGACATGATGTAGAGGGATAAACTCAAGCAATATGATATAACCCCCATCTTTTTATCCTCGATGGCAACAATAAAATACGTGCCTTGCTGCCCCTGTTGTCACTGGGAAAGGACACCGCAAGATTGAACCCAAATCTAAGCACTTCTCCCATTGCAAGAAAGATCAATCTAGTAGGCCAAACCAAACTGATAATTCGAAGAGACTTGCAAAGATATTAAATCATGGATAAAAGATTTCAGAGAAGAATCAAATGTTGTTCATAGATAATCTTGATCATAAACCCACAATTCATCGGATCTCGACAAACACACCACAAAAGAATTACATCGAATAGATCTCCAAGAGAATCGAGGAAAACTTTGTATTGAGATCCAAAAAGAGAGAAGAAGCCATCTAGCTAATAACTATGGACCCGAAGGTCTTTGGTAAACTACTCACACATCATCGGAGAGGCAATGGTGTTGATGTAGAAGCCCTCCGTGATCGATTCCCCCTCCGGCGGAGCGCCGGAAAAGGCCCCAAGATGGGATCTCATGGGTACAGAAGGTTGCGGCGGTGGAAATAGGGTTTCATGGTGCTCCTGGATGTTTTCAGGGTATATGGGCATATATAGGAGGAAGAAGTACGTCGGTGGAGCTGCGAGGGGCCCACGAGGGTGGGGGCGCGCCCTCCTGCTTCGTGGCCTCCTTGCTTCTTTCTTGACGTCCACTCCAAGTCTCCTGGATCACGTTTGTTCCAAAAATAAATCTCCCGAAGGTTTCATTCCGTTTGGATTCCGTTTGATATTCCTTTTCCGCGAAACACTGAAATAGGCAAAAAACAACAATTTGCACTGGGCCTTTGGTTAGTAGGTTAGTCCCAAAAATAATGTAAAAAGGTATATTAAAGCACATTAAACATCCAAAAGAGATAATATAATAGCATGGAATAATCAAAAATTGTGGATACGTTGGAGACGTATCAGCAAGCCACCGCCAGTTGCCACCGCTCCTCCTCACCGAGTCGCCAGTCACTAATCGGTGCAGTGTCGAGCCCTCAGGCAGCTAGGTGGATCCTATTGGGCACGTGGCATCATGTTGGGGGAAGATTACCTTTATTGACACCCATCCTAGAGGGGTGTCAAGTGAATAAGAGGTGGTTAAACAAGCGATGGAAGGACCCTGCCGGGGCTTCCACTCCACATGACACCTAGCAACGCATTTAATATGTTTTGTCCTAACCAGCAGAGTTAGGTATGATAGCTCTGTTTTAGTCTAATCACCCCTGTAATGACCTTTCTGCCATTGTGGTGAATGTTGGTGTCAAAACCGGCCGATCTCGGGTAGGAGGCCCCGAATTGTGCGTCTGAGGATCGAGGGTAACAGGAGACAAGACGGCCCTCTTAATGGAGGTAAAACCCTACGTCCTGCTTGATTGTATTTGATGAGTATAGGGGTTACAAGAGTTGATCTACCTCGAGATCGTAATGGCTAAACCCTAGATGTCTAGCCTATATGAATTCTTATAGCCTCTATGGACTAAACCCTCCGGTTTAGATAGACACCGGAGGGACCTAGGGTTGTACAGAGTCAGTTTACAGAGAAAGGAAACTAAACATCTGGATGTTAAGCTTGCCATCCACGCAAAGGAGAGTCCCATCCGGACACGGGGGAAGGCCTTCTACCTAGTATCTTCTCGGCCCATTAGTCCGGCTCACAACACACGGGCCAGACTCTCAGGACCCCTTAGTCCATGACTCCCTCAGTAGCCCCTGAACCAGTCTTCAATGACGATGTGTTCGGCTCGCAAATTGTCTTCGGCATTGCAAGGCGGGTTCCTTCTCCGCATACTTCAAAGCAGTCTTTTGATCAAGAGAACTGTATCCGGCTCTGTATAACAGTTGCAACCCTCAACCACTAGGGTACAATAAAAAATAAGGTATGTTTACTGACGGCTTTTTCGTCATGTCGGGCCTTTTTATTATTTCGAACCGTTTTTTGGCCTCCCGCTTCGTGTTTCGAGGTGCAGCCTCCATTGACACGTCTTGTCAAAGCAGAGATCGTGTCCCCTTATTGCGGGACTTTCATCAATACGGGTTTGGGTAATCCAACCATGCCATTCGCACGACCCCTTGGGAACAGGCGAGTTTTAAGGCTTGTGGGGAGCGCTTGATATTCACTGCCTATATAAACGGATAAAGATCCATCTTTTTAGCCCACGCCTTCTTCCTTCCTCAGCCTTCCTGTCCTCGAGCTCCAGCGCCCAAGCTTCAATCTTTCCCACCGCCCAACCTTTCCAGCCATGTCCGGATCCGGCTCACAGGACAAGTGGATGGCCTCCTCCCTCACAGAGAAGGACATTAAAGAACTACAGGAGGCGAAGTACTTGACCATGGAAATCACACACAGGCTCCCGGCCAAAGAGCAAGTCATCCCCACTCTAGAGCCCAGTGAGAGGGTTTTGTTCATCCCTCACTTTCTCCGCGGCCTAGGGTTGTCACGGACAAAAGGTTGAAGCTCATGTTCTATTACAGGATAGATTTCCATGATCTAGCCCCAAACTCCTTCCTCCACATCTCGACGTTTATCGTCGTGTGCGAGGTGCTCCTCCGCATTCCACCCCATTTCGGCCTATGGCTCAAAGTTTTCAATGTGAAGCCGAAGGTGGTTGATGGGTAGCACGCCGACTGCGGCGATGCCATGGTGAGCAAACTCCCCAACACCACTTGGCCCAAAGGAGCCTTCATGGAGACCGTGAAGGTGTGGCAGCAGGAGTGGTTCTACATCACTGAACCCCGTGGTACCAATGGGCGGCCGCTCCTGAATTTAGATCTGGGCCCCCTATGCGGCTCACGTCTTGGACCAACAAGGGTCTAGACTGGGGGTCGACCGACAAAGTGATGACGCTGCAAAAGCGCATCAAGAGTATGATAAATAAGCACACCAGTCTCACTGACGTGATTTAGGTCATGCTCTTCCGATGGATCCTCCCATGCCAACGCCGGCCTCTCCGCATGTGGGAGTTTAATCTAGATGCCCCCCAAACCCTGCAGCGCTTCTTCGGTACAACGCATGAAGAGATCCGGAAACTGCTTTTTAAGGCCCAGAACTCGTGGCCGGAGAAGACCGAAGATATCTGTCTCGACAGCGTGAATCTGGCTACTGAGGTAAGCTTCTTACTTTCGAACATAATTTCGGCCCATAAGTCAAAGGGTATACTGAGATGCCCATTCCCTTTTCAGGGATGGACAGTGTTGGTGTCAAAACCGGCGGATCTCGGGTAGGGGGTCCCGAACTATGCGTCTAAGGTGGATGGTAACAGGAGGCAGGGGACACAATGTTTTACCCAGGTTCGGGCCCTCTTGATGGAGGTAAAACCCTACGTCCTGCTTGATTAATATTGATGATATGGGTAGTACAAGAGTAGATCTACCGCAAGATCGGAGAGGCTAAACCCTAGAAGCTAGCCTATGGTATGATTGTATGTATATGATCTATCGACTAGCCTGGCCTCGGTTTATATAATGCACCAGAGGCCTAGGATAACAAGAGTCCTAGCCGAATACGCCGGTGGGGAGAAGTCCTTGTCTTGATCGCCAAGTCTTGTGGAATATTACTTGTATGCGGCAGTTGTCCGAACTGGCCCATGAGTATACGGCCATGGGGGTCCTCGGCCCAATCTAATAGATCAGGAGATGACGTGGTGAGTACCCCCTAGTCCAGGACACCGTCAGTAGCCCCCTGAACCGGTCTTCAAGTTAGGGATGCTCCTCGATTCTTCCGAACTGTTCTTAATCTTCGGTTGACGGTCTTGAAAACTGGTTCAACAAATCTTCTCATCTTCGATCTTGAGGATCGCCGAAATGCATTCGGCGAGTTTACACGTCGGGTATCCGAGGAGCCCCTTTAAGTTTCTGGCCTTTATCAATGCCTTGTTATTTTTATGCCACACCTCGGGTTTGAAATTGTTCCCGGGCGGCAGCGTCCTCTTGTGTCCGAGCTCCAATGCCGGACTGCATTCGAGGTATCTTTTGCAGCCGAGCACCAACGCCGGACCGCTTCCTAGCTCTAATGCCGGAATGTATCCGAGCTCCAACGCCGGACTATGTATCCGAGCTCCAACACCAGACTATATCCGAGCTCCAACGCCGGACAGTGTCCCAGCTCCAACGCCGGACTATATCCGAGGTGTCATATCACTTTGGTTCAAAAAAGTTGAAGGAGTTTAGCCGGGCTTAATGCCGGAAATGCCCTCTATGGACTCAGCCACTAGCACCCGAGCTTTATGCCGGACTGCTTCCGAGGAGGTGCACCACCCCGAATGTGGGCCGATTTTTTGTCAATATTTTTTATTATTGCAATTTATTCTCTGCCGAGATATATGGCCAGTAGCCCTCAAGGTGTGTATCGGTCTAAAACCCGAGATGCACCTGAAGGATGACGTAAGACCGCTGATCCGAGTATCCGCTGAGACTCAGGTTGATTTGCAAAATCGGCCTAAGGATCAAGTCCTAGCTCGGCAGAATACTTCGGGACACAAAAAGCGGCGTGCTTAGTCCTCAAGACTCAGGTTGGGTGCGGCCGACCAATCTAAGGATCAAAATCTCCTCGGCAACTGTATTGCACTTAAAATTTTCTGCATTGAACAGGCAATGCAGTAGCCCCCGAGACACTGGTCAGGTGGCAACACCGGATTAGGGGATCGATGTGCCCCTTTAATATTTGTAAATAATAAGGCCGAAGCCTAGTAGCCCCCGAGTCTTAATGCGGGCACGGGTGGCCGAATTAAGGATCGATATTCATAGTAAAATCACAAATTATGTGTAATGACTCTATGTATCCAAGTGCTTTACGTCATTAATGCTTGGATCCGCATTGTACAAAACTTTGTTGACCGACCATCGGCTTCCACCTCCTCGGCTAGTAGCCGAGGAGTGTTTGTCCTACTTTATAAAGCCTTTATGAGGGCAAAGATTTACGACAAACAAGGCAATCTGGCCATACGGTTTTATGAACAAAGGTACACAGAGAGATATGTTATATTACTATTTAACATAAGAAAATGTCTTCCAAAGAAAATAGTCCCGCTATCGGTTCCTTTCTTTGGGTTGTCATGCTAAGCATGATCATGCAGCCTCAGCTCTAATGTAAGAGCATAATATCGAGGATTTAGTTTGGGAGGCCAGTTAATATCCCCCGGTAGTGTTCGGCGACAGTCGAGGTCAAGCCGTAAACACTTCAGCCAATGTTATGAACGGCCCATCATTTAACATAGTCATCGGATCGCTGACCAGTTTACGCTTATTTGTGAAAGTCAGTTTTCGGCTTTCTCCACTGAGGTGCTTAAGCATGTGAGCTGGAAGCACAATCGCAGTGGTTCTCCCTTTGCACGCCTAGCCGAACAAAACGGAACGTAGGAAGCAAGTGCAGGAGCCGGGCAACCCAACTATTGACCGAAGACACAATTCGAAACCGATGCATATATAGCACTATCTGAGAATGTTTTTGCTGAATCCCTAAAGGTGTCCGGCGTTGCACTGCGAGACTAATGCTGGAAAAGCACAAACAGTTTAAAAGTGCCAAAAAGCTTGGAAAACCAAGAAACGTCAGTAAAAACATGACGTCTGAACAATATCAAGTGTTTGGTGCCAATCCGAAAGTTGGTCTTAGAAAAAAGAAGTGCTTCTGTCGTGCTTTAACATGATATATCCTATCTCAAGACTTCGAGCGGGTCAGCCTACAGCTTCAACCTCCTATCCCGAGGGCGGAGTACTTCTCATCAGGCCAGTTTAGCAAACTAAACTCTAGCGGCTTTGAGAGAGAAATTAGGCTCCCCGGCTAGTGACCGCACACTCGTGTCAAAAAAAGGAGTGATAAATAATAATAATAAAACTTTGCAACGACTAAGAAGAAGAACACTTATTAGAAAGCGGCTCAAATAAACTTAAGAGCCCCCAAGTGACTTGGGTAGAAGAATGATTGCATGTACCGAAGTACTTATATCATATCTATGTTCAACCGAACTTTAAACGCGTCTTAACCGACCGTCAGCTTCTCCCTCTTCGGTCAAGGACCAAAAAGTGTTATGTACTCCATCGGTCGAGAATATCGACGGTGTTTCCGATAACCAGGCAATCAGGCCATAAGGCTGTAACAGACAAAGCGCGCTCAGGGAACTTATGCTATATTACCGTGAAGTGTAAGAAGCATCTTCGAAGAAAATAGTACCCCCACCGATACCTTTCTTCGGTGCTCATTGTTATTATGAGACTTGTGCAATAGATTTTTTGTACTCATGAGTTCCGTTGTGTGCCGACCATCATTGAAAACTATAAGAGCGCTAGCTTTTGGCTTCACCCAGTCTGAGGTTCGGCTCGGGCGACCCGATCGTGACAATCGCAGAGGTGCTCCTTTTACTCCCTAGCCGAACAATCGGGAGTAGGGGTAAACATAGGAGCGAGGTAACCCAGCTTGCAAATCGCTTAAGTCAATATGGTGCATATTGTGGCGTAATACATGAACAAGGAACGAAGCCATACAAGTATAATCATATGCAAGTGGAAAAGCTTCATGAAGGAAGCCCCCAAATGAAGGTATTTGAATTTATGCGTCACAAACAAAGTTTGGACAAGGAAATTTTTTACAGCAACTTTTTTCCAAAAAAGTATAATGCTTGGTCGAACCGAACGCAAGTTAGAAATTAAAGCTTTGAGCATGAAAGCGACTTAGTTGGTTAATGTGTTCGGTATTGATGACGCGGTTCGAGCTTGATGCGGGGCAAGGTTCCATCCCCCAAGCCGGTCCCGAGGTGGCGGAGCGGAGAGCTCGACACGCCGAAGTGGTGACATAGCACGGTCAATGCAGACCGGCAGAGTGACGCCGAAGTCCCCGGATCATTTTCCTATGCACAAAAAATAGTGCAAACCGGAGATAATAGTAATAATGATAATTAAAAAAATGTTGCATAATAAATAATTTATGCAAAGTGAGGAATAGAAGAAATATGGCCTGGCGCCGAAGTCAATGTCGATGCAGGGCGTCGGCGTGATGTAGTAAAGGTGTGGCAAAGCCTGAATTCACAGGTCAGTCCGAGCTCCGGATGCGGCGTTCGCCGGACTATGTATGGAAACTGATCGAACCACCACGCGACCGTCATTAGTGCAGTCACCATTTGATAGACCTATGTACATATCATGGACAAATCAGAGTAATAATTCCTCGGGAAAAATGAACCCAAACAAGCAAAAAATATTGGGATTAATAGCACCTGGTTTATTTGTTGTAGCAATCCGAAGGAAGGTGATTCCCAAAATTGGGACTCCCTCCGCACACCCATTGCCTGATGGGCGATAAAATGATGGCATGGCAATGCTGGTAAAGGTTGACTCGCCGAGGCAAAGCCCTCGGCCCGGCTAACGTGACGGAGCTGGTCGGCTAGTGACGCCGAAGAGTCTGGAGTAGGTTGATGAAGAGATGGCGAAGCCCCCGGTCCAGCCGAGATGTCGAAGCCTCGACGTCAGCCAATGAGTCGAAGTAGGCCGGCATGATGGACACCAGCTTGAAGAAGCAATAGTGCGGCCCTGTCGATGCAGGTCGTGACGTGGTCGATGCCGGCTTGATGAAGCGACCGTGCGGCGATGCCGGTATGCCCGCTCCGTGTAATCCATGGGGCGGCGATGTTGATGATGATTTATCCTTCGCGATGTCGGACTCTTGTTCGGCTTGCCGAGATGATGATCCGAAGAATTTGAGCTCGGCTAAAGTGACGACGTGTCTAGCGTAGGTCGGCGGCCGTGGAGTAATATTGCCGGACTGGTTTGACACCAGCATGATGTTGAAGATCATATTCAAAAGATCTTAAAGTTAGTGGGATGTGTTTGGGAACAAAACACAATACGCCATACAAAACTTCCTTCAAAAGGGATGTCCGAAATCCCGTTCATAAAAAAGATGAACTCGGGTCGGATTCGTTTTCGCGCAGAAAACAGATCTGAAAAGTGATGCACTAATCGGAAGGTTCCCGGAGTTTGGACGGTCGGATCGAGCTAAAATTTTGAGAGGTGGTAGATATAGGAATTCTGCAGCCGATCAACGGTTGGATCTTCCAAAGGACGTCCGAGCTAGAAGCTGGACACCACGCCCTAAACTCATCCAAATTCCCATCCAAATTTGACAGGGCTCCGGTATATCGTGGATTGCCAGAGATTCCTCCATCGGAACTCGATGAAATTTTCCAGGGTTGTTATAGACTCAATTCCGCACAATTCCACCAAAGTGATCGTCAAAGCGATACTCGAGGAGGTGGTGGCGGCAGATACGAGTTCACTGTCCAAAAAAAAAACAGGACGGTCGCTTGAGGGTAATGTTGACGTTGAGCCCCCGAGCTCCATAGATGATTCCTCCGTGATCTTGATAGAGATCGGAATTGATGTTTGATGAAGGCCCTCGTCCGAACATGGTGATCCGAACACGGGGCGCAATTCTTGGTCGAACCAAGGTGACCAGTCGAATTGGTGACGGAGACGCCGAAGTCGCAGTTGATCTGCCGGCGAGCCATCGATCCTTTTGTCGATCACACAGCGGAACTCTCAATGAAAGCATCAATGTCGGTGTCAAAACCGGCGGATCTCGGGTAGGGGGTCCCGAACTGTGCGTCTAAGGTGGATGGTAACAAGAGGCAGGGGACACAATGTTTTACCCAGGTTCGGGCCCTCTTGATGGAGGTAAAACCCTATGTCCTGCTGGATTAATATTGATGATATGAGTAGTACAAGAGTAGATCTACCACGAGATCGGAGAGGCTAAACCCTAGAAGCTAGCCTATGGTATGATTGTATGTATATGATCTATCGACTTGTCTGGCCTCGGTTTATATAATGCATCAGAGGCCTAGGATAACAAGAGTCCTAGCCGAATACGCCGGTGGGGAGGAGTCCTTGTCTTGATCGCCAAGTCTTGTGGAATATTCCTTGTATGCGGCAGCTGTCCGAACTGGCCCATGAGTATACGACCATGGGGGTCCTCGGCCCAATCTAATAGATCGGGAGATGACGTGGTGAGTACCCCCTAGTCCAGGACACCGTCAGACAGCGAAGGCGGAGCAGATCAGGTGTCTGGCGCCGCTACCCGAAAACCCAGCCACTCCTCTGTTAATGAGGATGCTAGTCCCGGCACCTTATCAGGCGTCCGAGAATAAGGCCAAGAAGAAGGGCAAGGAGAAGGGAAAGGCGGCCAAAGGTGGCCTCCGCCATAAAAGCACTTCAGACGCTTTGTCCGGAGATACCGAAGCTCTCTCCTCCCACGAGGGAGATGAGGACGAAGAGGAGGAGGAAGAAGAGAGCAATTCTCCCCTTAAGGGGAGGAAGAAGAAAAGGGCTGCCTCCATAGACCCAAAGGCGGAGGCGTCCAAGAGGGGGAAGATATCCCTCTCGGATGGCTCGGATTCAGATGCCGAAGCCATCCCCAAGTGCCACCCCATGTCGAAGCCCCTCGTCGCATGATATGTGTCCAATGTATCTATGATTTTTATTGTTCCATGCTATTATATTATCCATTTTGGATGTTTTATATGCTATTTTATATAATTTTTGGGACTAACCTATTAACCTAGAGCCCAGTGCCAGTTTATGTTTTTCCTTGTTTTTGAGTTTTACAGAAAAGGAATACCAAACAGAGTCCAATTGACGTGCCAATTTTTGATGTTTTTTTATGGACCAAAAGAAGCCCCTGAAGTAAAAGAGTTGGGCCATAAGAGTCCCGAGACGTCCACGAGGGTGGAGGGCGCGCCCTACCACCTTGAGCGCGTCCTCCTATCTCGTGGACGACTCGGAGACCCCCCCCCTGACGTGAGACCTACGCCAAAAATTCCTATAAATACAGAAACCTCCAGAAAATAACCTAGATTGGGAGTTCCGCCGCCGCAAGCGTCTGTAGCCACCAAAAACCAATCGGGACCCTGTTCCGGCACCCTGCCGGAGGGGGGGAATCCATCATCGGTGGCCATCTTCATCATCCAAACGCTCTCCATGACGAGGAGGGAGTAGTTCACCCTCGGGGCTGAGGGTATGTATCTCTCTCTATCTATCTCTATCTATCTCTCTCTCTCTCGTGTTCTTGATATGGCACGATCTTGATGTATCGCGAGCTTTGCTACTATAGTTGGATCTTATGATGTTTCTCCCCCTCTATCTCTTGTAATGGATTGAGTTTTCCCTCTGAAGTTATCTTATCGGACTGAGTCTTTAAGGATTTGAGAACACTTGATGTATGTCTTGCGTGGGATATCTGTGGTGACAATGGGTATTCTATTGATTCACTTGATGTATGTTTTGGTGATCAACTTGCAGGTTCCGTGGCCTTGGGAATCTATGCATAGGGGTTGGCACACGTTTCTTCTTGACTCTCCAGTAGAAACTTTGGGGCACTCTTTGAAGTTCTTTGTGTTGTTTGAATAGATGAATCTGAGATTATGTGATGCATATCGTATAATCATACCCGCAGATACTTGAGGTGACATTGGAGTATCTAGGTGACATTAGGGTTTTGGTTGATTTATGTCTTAAGGTGTCATTCTAGTACGAACTCTAGGATAGATCGAATGGAAAGAATAGCTTCGTGTTACTTGACTACGGATTCTTGAATAGATCGATCAGAAAGGATAACTTTGAGGTGGTTTCGTACCCTACAATAATCTCTTCGTTTGTTCTCCGCTATTAGTGACTTTGGAGTGACTCTTTGTTGCATGTTGAGGGATAGTTATATGATCCAATTATGTTATTATTGTTGAGAGAACTTGCACTAGTGAAAGTATGAACCCTAGGCGTTGTTTCAATGCATTGCAATACCGTTTTCGCTCACTTTTATCATTAGTTACCTAGCTGTTTTTATATTTTCAGATTACAAAAACCTATATCTACCATCCATATTGCACTTGTATCACCATCTCTTCGCCGAACTAGTGCACCTATACAATTTGCCATTGTATTGGGTGTCTTGGGGACACAAGAGACTCTTTGTTATTTGGTTGTAGTGTTGTTTGAGAGAGACTATCTTCGTCCTACGCCTCCCACAGATTGATAAACCTTAGGTCATCCACTTGAGGGAAATTTGCTACTGTCCTACAAACCTCTGCACTTGGAGACCCAACAACATCTACAAGAAGAAGGTTCTGTAGTAGACATCACCGCATCGTAACTATCCAAGGATACTGTACGTATATCTGGTTTTGATGATTGTAATTCTAACACATTTGTATTGTCTGCCTTAGTCTGGCCCGCGATCTCCCCCAATTATCATCATCTTCGGGGAACTCGCTGGAGCCGGGGATGGTGCAGAGCGAGACGCCTCCGCGAGCCTCCCCGCTAACCTCCGCGAGCCGAACAGAGGATCAAATGATTATCGCAGAAGATAACGTACATATCTATTGAATGAAGAATCTTCCCTGTTGGCGGCGACTGCCCAGGCCGCTGAAGTTTCCGAACTCAAGCGGAAGCTGAAGCTGGTCGACGATGACCTCGACCGCATTAACAAGCGGTTCGACGAGGCACAAGGTATGTTTTGTACGACTGAAATTATATGCAAATGCGGAGTCTAAGGTCATACACTTTCTCATGTAAATTATTGCAGGCAGTGCGACCGAGGTCGAGACCCTCAAGGGCGCCCTGTCGCAAGCCAAAGAGCAGGAGAGGATGAGTAGAGCGGCTGCTGATAAAGCGGCTGCAGACTTAAAGGACGAGTAGGCCACCCGCCGCCAGTATGAGGAGAGGATGACCGAAGTCGAGCAAGAGCTCATGGACGCTGCTCATAAGTGTGAGCCCTTGGAGGAGAAGAATAAGTCCTAAGCAGTCGAACTCTCCAAGGCTCTCCAAGAGGCCAGGGAGGCGCGGACTAAGTCCCGGGCGACTCCCGAGGAGATCAAGCAGGCTGAACAGATAGCGGCTGGTAAGCTCTTTCTTTTGTAGAGAAAATTCGGCAGTCAAAAATATGCCATTCTCACTCGATTATAGAGTTCTTCAGACGCGTTTGCGGATCTTCTGAAGAGCGCCACTGACGTTGTGTAGTTTTTTCTGGGCCCAGAAGGGGAACACAACGGAGAAACTCTTCTGGTTGCAGTACCTGGCGCCGGAGCGTCCAGCGCTGTTGAACGACCAGATAATGCAGCTGGCGGAGCTGCACAGGATGTCTGGCCTGGCCATGAAGGACATCGTAGTCCGGCTGTGGCCAGCCGAACCCATTCCTAGCAGTTATTTCGGCCTGGTCAAGCGGCTCGCTGATGCCCTGCCCAGAATTGAAGCTGTGAAGGGCTCTTCATGCATTGAGGGCGCTCAGATGGCCTTTGCCCGTGTCAAGATGCACTGGGCGAAGATGAAGGTCACCGTCGTGGCAGTTGAGGGCCCACCTCAAGGCAAAAACTATCGTAAGCCGAAGCGATATTTCAAAGATGTCCTAGAGGGTGCCCGTTTAATAGAGGGTCAATGCTCGAAGGATATTATGTTTGAATGAATGTATTCGGGCTGCCCGGACTTTGTGTTATGAAACGAGGCTTGTATAATATATTTGTGCCTTTATCTGAAATTATTTTCCTCATGTGCGGCCGTTTTTATATCTGAAAGTTTGCTAGTTGTCGCCTTAAACCCCCACGTAGATACTATGGGGGTGTTCGGAATAGCACATGAGCACACTTGACCCAACGTCTTGGTCCGTAAAGGAGGCGTCAGTGCAACGAACCAGGCAATCAGACTATGTGGCTTTATCACTCTCACTTAGCCATAGGAGTTTGACAATGGGACTATAAGCTAGCCCATGGTGTTTGTTCGGCTATCTGAACTTGGATGCCTTAGGCGCGTGACCGGGTGGAGTCCAGTCCTTCATATAATACGGAAAAAATCGCAAAAGATTTAGTAAGTCGTCGAATTGTTGACCAGCTCTCGCTATTCCATGACAGTCAGTTTTCGGCTTTCTCTACTAAGGTGTTTGACCAGACAAACCAGAAACACAATCACAGTAGTTCTCCCTTTACTACCTTAGCCGAACAAGCGGAACATAAGGTGGTAACCACAGGAGCCGGGCAACCCAACTATTGACCAAAGACATGATTCGGAGCCAATGCATATAATGAAGTATTCGGGATGCCGAAGTGTACTATAAAAGTGTTCGGAGTTTTTGTTTTTGAAAAAATATATGTGGCCTAATAGAGCCCCTGGCAATTTATGCCGAGGTGTATATGTCAATATGTCGTGAAGACGGAATACAGATTTTGAAATTAGCCATTACCGAATAGGGTTGGATGAAAACTGTTTCCACTATAGTCTGATTGATACGTCAAAATGTGCTCTTACACAGAATGCCGTAATCATCAAGGCTATTTTACATGCCAAGAATTTGAGAATAAGAGAAAGCTGTATATAGGTCCTAAAAAGGTGGTCTTGAAGATCCTTTCGACACCCCACCACACGTCTGCGACGCTTTTCACCTTGGTGTAGGATCCTTTGAGAGGATCAACGATCGTGTATGTAAAAGGGGCCTGGGAAAGGGCCCTTTGTACCACCGAAAAGTGATTTGGGTTTTAAAGAACCTGAAAAATAAAAGAAGAGAAAAGATAAAAAAAAGGAAGAATATTAAGGTCCGAATAGGATCGAGCCGTATTGTGGACTTTGTCCTTAGTGTGCCTCCGTCCTTGCCCATGGTATTTTTAGCATGTAGTTATGTACGCGCGGTACGTATGTCGCGGTTAGGTGGGGGTTTTGACGGAGGCCGAATTGCTAATCTAGTTATGGATGAAGCGAACTGTCGTTCTGCAGGGTAGACCGGACTCGTTTGACAGTGTCCGGGGGCTTGATGGCCGATGAGGTATTCGGCTTAATAAGGCCACCATGTACCTCAACTGCGAGGGCCACTGTTATGACACTGCATGGTCCGGGCATCTTAAGCTTTAGATAAGCATAGTGCGGGACTGCATTGAAATGGGTGAAAGCGATTCGTCCGAGCAGTGTATGATAGCCATTGCGGAAGGGGACGATGTCGAAGATCAAATCTTGGCTTCGGAATTATCCGGTGAGTCGAAGACTACTTCCAGCGTTATTGACCCTGTGCAGCAGGCCTCTATGTCGGGTATTACTCCTTTAAAGGTGGTTTTAATATCTTGATCCTTGACAGTTCAATTCCCATTTTACGGACAGTGTCCTGATAAAGCAGGTTAAGATTGCTGCCGCCATCCACGAGGACTCGCGTGAGATGGAATCCGTCGATGATTGGATCGAGGACCAATGTTGCTGAACCTCCATGATGGATACTGGTCGGATGGTCTCTGCGATCAAAAGCGATCGGACAGGCCGACCATGGGTTGAATTTTGGGGCGACTAGCTCCATGGCATAGATGTCCCTTAGTGCATGCTTGCGCTCCCGCTTAGGGATATGAGTGATGTAGATCATATTAACTATCTTTACCTCGGTGGGGAATTTCTTTTTTTCCCCTGTGTTCGTTAGGCGAGGCTCATCGTCATCCTCGCTAGGCGGCCCTTTCCCCTTGTGGTCGGAGTTTAGCTTACCAGCCTGTTTAAAGACCCAATAGTTTCTGTTGGTATGATTGGAAGGCTTGTCAGGGGTGCCATGGATCTGGCAAGGCCGATTGAGTATTCTATCCAAACTAGATGGACCATCTTTGTTTCCTTTGAATGGCTTCTTCCGCTGACCGGGTTTAGAGCCACGGAATCCGGCGTTGACCGTCGTGTCTTCGGTATCTTAATTGTTGCTTCAACGCTTTTGTTTGTTGCATCGTGGCCTACAGTTGCCATCTCTGGCTTCGGAGGTGCCAGGGTCGCTCGTGTTGTTGCTTCCACTTGCTATCCAGTTGTCTTCTCCCGCTCAAAAGCGGGTCATGAGTGCGGTAAGAGCTACCATGGACTTCGGTTTTTCTTGGCCGAGGTGTCGGGCGAGCCTTTCGTCACAGACACTGTGTTTAAAGGTCGCGAGGGCTTCGGCATCCAGACAATCAACAATTTGGTTCTTTTAAATTAAGAACCTAGTCCAGAGTTTTTGGGCCGACTCTTCGGGTTGCTGGACTATATGACTAAGGTCATCGGCATCCGGAGGCCGGACATAGGTACCTTGGAAGTTGTCTCTTAAGGCATCTTCCAAATCTTCCCAGCTACCAATAGAGTTCTCTAGGAGGCTGTTTAACCAGTGTCGTGCTGGTCCTTTCGGTTTTAAGGGGAGGTATTTGATGGCATGGAGATCGTCACCGCA
Source organism: Triticum urartu (assembly GCF_003073215.2). Lineage (NCBI taxonomy): Eukaryota > Viridiplantae > Streptophyta > Magnoliopsida > Poales > Poaceae > Triticum > Triticum urartu. Next base: position 249,168,432 of record NC_053027.1, on the reverse strand, counting down.
TGCCATGTGGATGTGGAGAAGGAAATCTTCAATCCATACCGCGGGATCTGTCCTGCCGTCGTATGATTCGATGTTTACGGGTTTAAACCCTTCTGGGAACAGGTGCTACATTACCTCATCGATAAAGCATAAGGGGTGTGCGGCGCTTCTGTATCTGGCAACGTCACAGCGGAGTTCGGATGACATCCTTTTGCGGTTTTCGGCCCTGGTGAGGTTATGCCTATCGCGCCAGGCTTGACGGCTGTCTTCTCACATTGGGGCACACCCCCTAGATCCATAGATTGATCTGGCTTGGCCTGTTCTATTGTCTAGGTCCTGTCATAGGTCGTAGGTGTATCCTGGAGCCGCTGTCTCTCTGCCCCTACGACAAGGTGGTGCGGGTTGGTGTTCGGCGTAAGTGGCCGCTTTATCCCGCCCACGTGGTGGCTGGTCTGGTTCATCAACGCAGTCATGTTTCGACGGTATTGGCTCGAGGGCCTCATCGTCAAATTATGGTAGTAGCCGACACTTCAGATAACTCTTTGTTGGGTGTTGGAGGCCGTATTCTTCGGCAGCTAGGAACCTGGGTCCATCTGTCGTTGAGTGTATCCTGTTCATCTTGGAGCCGTTGCTGCTGCTTTTTCAGGCTTCTCGCAGTGGCGATTAGTTGGCGCTTAAGGCACTCCTGTTCGAGGAGTTCATCTAGCACGATAAAATCTTCGTTGCCGAGGCTGACATAATCCTCGGAGACCGGTAGATAGTTGCTATCCTCCGAATCCTCGTTCCCGACCGGATCGTCGGGGTTAACTTGCCCGTCCTCCACATCATCCTGTTTGGATGTGGGATCGATGGGGGCTTCGGGGCCTTCGGCTTTCTCTGAAGTGTTATTGTCTCCGGTGCTGGCATTACTGTCTTTTTCACGATGCGATTTTGAGCGGCGTCCCTGGCATCGACGCTTCGGTGGTGCCTCAGCAGGTTTTTCCTCAATCGGATCCTTCCTGCCTTCACCGTCAATGATACGTCTCCAACGTATCTATAATTTTTGATTGTTCCATGATATTATATTATCTATTTTGGATGTTTAATGGGATTTAATATGCTCTTTTATACTATCTTGGGGACATACCAATTAACCGGAGGCCCCGTGCTAGTTTTTGTTTTTTGCCTTTTTCAGTGTTTCACAGAAAAGGAATACCAAACGGAATCCAAATGGAATGAAACCGTCGTGATGATCTTTCTTGGACCAAAAGCAAACCAGGAGACTTGGAGTGGAAGTCTGGAACTCTGTGAGGCGGCCACGAGATAGGAGGGCGCGCCCAGGGGGGAAGGCGCACCCCACCATCGTGGGCCCCACGGAGCTCCACCGACGTACATCTTTTGCCTATATATACTCTTATACCCTAAGAACATCAGGGGGAGCCACAAAACCACTTCTCCACTGCCGCAACCTTCTGTACCCGTGAGATCCCATTTGGGGACCTTTTCCTGTGATCTACCGGAGGGGGAATCGATCATGGAGGGCTTCTACATCAACACCATAGCCTCTCCGATGAAGCGTGAGTAGTTTACCACAGACCTTCGGGTCCATAGTTATTAGCTAGATGGCTTCTTCTCTCTCTTTGATCTTCAATACAAAGTTCTCCATGATGTTCTTGGAGTTCTATTCGATGTAATACTCTTTTGCAGTGTGTTTGCCGAGATCCGATGAATTGTGGGTTTATGAACTTGATTATCTATGAATATTATTTGGTTCTTCTCTGAATTCTTATATGCATGATTTGATATCTTTGCAAGTCTCTTCAAATTATCGGTTTAGTTTGGCCTACTAGATTGCTCTTTCTTGCAATGGAAGAAGTGCTTAGCTTTGGGTTCAATCTTGCGGTGTCCTTTCCCAGTGACAGTAGGAGCAGCAAGGCACATATTGTATTGTTGCCATCGAGGATAAAAGATGGGGTTTATATCATATTGCTTGAGTTTATCCCTCTACATCATGTCATCTTGCTTAATGTGTTACTCTGTTCTTATGAACTTAATACTCTAGATGCATGCTGGATAGCGGTCGATGTGTGGAGTAATAGTAGTAGTTGCAGAATCGTTTCGATCTAATTGACACGGACGTGATGCCTATGTTCATGATCATTGCCTTAGATATCTTCATAACTATGCACTTTTCTATCAATTGCTCGACAGTAATTTGTTCACCCACCGTAATACATGCTATCATGAGAGAAGCCACTAGTGAAACCTGTGGCCCCGGGGTCTCTTTCTTATTATATCACATCTCTTTTATTATCGCATCTCATTTAATATTTTGCAATCTTTACTCTCCAATCTATACAACAAAATACCAGAAATATTTATCTTATTATCTCTATCAGATCTCACTTTCGCAAGTGACCGTGAAGGGATTGACAACCCCTTTATCGTGTTGGTTGCGAGGTTCTTGATTGTTTGTGGAGGTACTAGGTGACTTGTGCATTGTCTCCTACTGGATTGATACCTTGGTTCTCAAAAACTGAGGGAAATACTTACGCTACTTTGCTGCATCACCCTTTCCTCTTCAAGGGAAAACCAACGCATGCTCAAGAGGTAGCAAGAAGGATTTCTGGCGCTGTTGCCAGGGAGATCTACGCCAAGTCAAGACATACGAAGTACCCATCGTAAACTCTTCTCCCTCGCATTACATTATTTTCCATTTGCCTCTCGTTTTCCTATCCCCCACTTCACCGTTGCCATTTTATTCGCCCTCTTCCATTCGTCTCTTTTCGCTTACTTCTGGTGTGCCTGTCTGCTTTGATGGCTCTGCTAAAAGGCATTGATCCTCACCTTAGAAGGTTAGAAGAAATTGAGAACAACATTATAAGCTTTATGTCTTTGCAATTTGAGCATAATAATTTCTTCAAAAAGGAGCTTAAAGAACAAAAACGTTTTATGGAGTACATGAATAAAGAGCTCGATGATATGTCTAAAGAATATTATGGTTTGAAATCTCATTTTGCTCATCTTGAAAAAAATTTGGGCCAAATTTCGGATAAGCAAGCCACCTTAGTTAATAAGATGGCCGCTAAACTGGAAGATCTAAAAGTGATTGATGTGTCTCCTATTGAATCTTTGTTTTCCAATATGAATCTTGATAAAGATGGGACTGGAGATGAGTCAACTTTAGCTAAAAGGCGTCCCAATGATTCGGAGTTTTTAGATCTTGATGCAAAATTAATAAAAGTGGGATTGAAGAGGTCAAAACTTTACATAGCAATGAACCCACTATTTTGGATTTCAAGGAATTTAATTATGAGAATTGCTCTTTGATAGATTGTATTTCCTTGTTGCAATCCTGTTAAATTCTCCTCATGCTTATGATCAAAATAAAGCTTTTACTAAACATATCGTTGATGCTTTAATGCAATCCTATGAAGAAAAGCTTGAACTAGAAGTTTCTATCCATAGAAACTGTATGATGAGTGGGAACCTACTATTAAAATTAAGATTAAAGATTATGAATGCTATGCTTCGTGTGATTTGGGTGCTAGTTTTCCCACGATTCCAAAAACTTTGTGTGATGTGCTAGGTTTCGTGAATATGATGATTGTTCATTAAATTTGCATCTTGCGGATTCCATCATTAAGAAACATATGGGAAGAATTAATTATGTTATTATTGTTGCAAATAGGAATTATGTGCCCGTAGATTTCATTGTTCTTGATATAGATTGCAATCCTACATGTCCTATTATTCTTGGTAGTCCTTTCCTTATAACGATTGGTGCAATTATTGACATGAAAGAAGGAAATATTAGATTCCGATTTCCTTTAAGGAAAATCATGGAACACTTTCCTAGGAATACAATGAAATTACCTTATGAATCTATTATGAGAGCCACTTATGGATTGCATATCAAAGATGACAATACCTAGATCTATCCTTGCTTTTATGCCTTGCTAGGGGCGTTAAACGATAGCGCTTGTTGTGAGGCAACCCCAATTTTATTTTTGTTCTTTACTTTTTGTTCCTTTTTAGTAATAAATAATTTATCTATCTCTGTTATGATTGTGCTTTTATGTTTTAATTAGTGTTTGCGCCAAGTAAAGCCTTCAGGATCTTCTTGGGTGATTGTTGTTTGATCTTGCTGATAAAAACAGAAAGTATGCACTCATGAAAATAATTTTAGTTTTTTACCAGAGAGCGATAAAATACCAATTCCAACTGCAGTAGATCAATATATAAATTTCCTGGTCGTACTATTTTTTCATAATTTTTGGTGTTACAGAAGTATTCGATACTTACAGATTTCTACACACTGTTCTGCTTTTGACAGATTCTATTTTTCGCTTGTTGTTTGCTTATTTTGATGCATCTATGGCTAGTATCGGGGGGTATGAACCATAGAGAAGTTGGAATACAGTAGGTTTAACACTAATATAAATAAAGAATGAGTTAATTACAGTACCTTAAAGTGGTGGTTTATTTTCTTATACTAACGGAGCTCACGAGATTTTCTGTTGAGTTTTGTGTTGTGAAGTTTTCAAGTTTTTGGTAAAGATTTCATGGATTTTCGAACAAGGAGTGGCAAGAGCCTAAGATTGGGGATGCCCAAGGCACCCTAAGGAAAAATTCAAGGATAACCAGAAGCCTAAGCTTGGGGATGCCCCGGAAGGCATCCCCTCTTTCGTCTTCGTCTATCGGTAACTTTACTTGAGGCTATATTTTTATTCACCACATGATATGTGTTTTGCTTGGAGCATCTTGTATGATTTGGGCCTTTGCTTTTTAGTTTACCACAATCATCCTTGCTGTACGCACCTTTTGGGAGAGACACACATGAATCAGAATTTATTAGAATACTCTATGTGCTTCACTTATATCTTTTGAGCTATACAATTCTGCTCTAGTCCTTCGCTTATATCTTTTTAGAGAATGGTGGTGGTTTTATTTTATAGAAATTATTGATCTCTCATGCTTCACTTATATTATTTTGAGAGTCTTTTAGAACAGCATGGTAATTTGCTTTGGTTATAAAACTAGTCCTAATATGATGGGCATCCAAGTTGGGTATAATAAAAACTTGCATATAAGACGCATTGAATAGTAGGAGAAGTTTGATACTTGATGATTGTTTTGAGACATGAGGATCGTGATATTAGAGTCATGCTAGTGGGGTAATTGTGAATTTAAGAAATACTTGTGTCAAGGTTTGCAAATCCCATAGCATGCACATATGGTAACCGTTGTGTAACAAATTTGAAGCATGAGGTATTTTTTGATTGTCTTCCTTATGAATGGCGGTCGGGGACGAGCGATGGTCTTTTCCTATCAATCTATCCCCCTAGGAGCATGTGCGTAGTGCTTGGTTTTTGATGACTTGTAGATTTTTGCAATAAGTATGCGAGTTCTTTATGACTAATATTGAGTCCATGGATTATACGCACTCTCACCCTTCCACCATTGCTAGCCTCTCTAGTACGGCGCAACTTTCGCCGGTACCATAAACCCACCATTTACCTTCCTCAAAACAGCCACCATACCTACCTATTATGGCATTTCCATAGCCATTCCGAGATATATTGCCATGCAACTTTCCACCATTCCATTTATTATGACACGATCCATCATTGTCATATTGCCTTGGATGATCATGTAGTTGACATTGTATTCGTGGCAAAGCCATCGTTCATAATTTTTCAAACATGTCACTCTTGATTCATTACACATCCCGGTACACCGCTAGAGGCACGCATATAGAGTCATATTTTTGTTCTAAGTATCGAGTTGTAATCTTTGAGTTGTAAATAAATAGAAGTGTGATGATCATCATTATTAGAGCATTGTCCCATGCGAGGGAATAAATAAAAAGAGAGAAAGGCCAAAAAAAGTAGAAGGCCCATAAAAATAGAAAAGAAAAAAAGAAAAAAATGAGAAAAAAATGAGAGAAAAAGAGAGAAGGGACAATGCTACTATCCTTTTTCCACACTTGTGCTTCAATGTAGCACCATGATCTTCACGATAGAGAGTCTCTTATTTTGTCACTTTCATATACTAGTGGGAAATTTTCATTATAGAACTTGGCTTGTATATTCCAATGATGGCTTCCTCAAATTCCTAGGTCTTCGTGAGCAGGCAAGTTGGATGCACACCCACTTAGTTTCTTTTGTTGAACTTTCATACATTTATAGCTCTAGTGCATTCGTTGCATGGCAATCCCTACTCACTCACATTGACATCTATTGATGGGCATCTCCATAGCCCATTGATATGCCTAGGTGATGTGAGACCATCTTCCTCCTTTTTTTCCTCTCCACAACGACCACTCTATTCCACCTATAGTGCTATGTCCATGGCTCATGCTCATGTATTGCGTGAAAGTTGAAAAGGTTTGGGATTACTAAAGTATGAAACAATTGCTTGGCTTGTCATCGGGGTTATGCATGATTTGAGTATTTTGTGTGACGAAGATGGAGCATGACCAAACTATATGATTTTGTAGGGATGAGCTTTCTTTGGCCATGTTATTTTGAGAGGACATAATTACTTTGTTAGTAAGCTTGAAGTATTATTATTTTTATGTCAATAAACTTTTCTCTTGAATCTTTTGGCTCTAAACATTCATGCCACAATAAAGAAAATTACATTGATAAATATGTTAGGTAACATTCCACATCAAAAATTCTGTTTTTATCATTTACATACTCGAGGACGAGCAGGAATTAAGCTTGGGGATGCTTGATACGTCTCCAACGTATCTATAATTTTTTATTATTCCATGCTATTATATTATCTATTTTGGATGTTTAATGGGCTTTAATATGCTCTTGTATATTATTTTTGGGACTAACCTATTAACCGGAGGCCAAGTGCCAGTTTCTGTTTTTTTGCCTATTTCAGTGTTTCACAGAAAAGGAATACCAAATGGAATCCAAAAGGAATGAAACCTTCGCGATGATCTTTCTTGGGCCGAAAGCAAACCAAGAAACTTGGAGTGGAAGTCTGGAACTCCGTGAGGCAGCCACGAGATAGGAGGGCATGCCCCCACCCTTGTGAGCCCCACGGATCTCCACCGACGTACTTCTTTCGCCTATATATACTCTTATACCATAAAAACATCAGGGGGAGCCACGAAACCACTTTTCCACCGCCGCAACCTTCTGTACCCGTGAGATCTCATCTGGGGACCTTTTCTGGTGATCTGTCGGAGGGGGAATCGATCACGGAGGGCTTCTACATCAACACCATAGCCTCTCTGATGAAGCGTGAGTAGTTTACCACAGACCTTCGGGTCCATAGTTATTAGCTAGAAGGCTTCTTCTCTCTCTTTGATCTTCAATACAAAGTTCTCCTCGATGTTCTTGGAGATCTATTCGATGTAATACTCTTTTGCGGTGTGTTTGCCAAGATTCGATGAATTGTGGGTTTATGAACTTGATTATCTATGAATATTATGGTTCTAGATAATAACTAGGATATATGGTTTAAGAGACTTGCAAAGATATCAAAGACTCTGTTCGGTTTTGGAAAAAAGCCTAACAGAGGATCAAATGATTATCGCAGAAGGTAACATACATATCTATTGAATGAAGAATCTTCCCTGTTGGCGGCGACTGCCCAGGCCGCTGAAGTTTCTGAACTCAAGCGGAAGCTGAAGCTGGTCGACGATGACCTCGACCGCATTAACAAGCGGTTCAATGAGGCACAAGGTATGTTTTGTACGACTGAAATTATATGCGAATGCGGAGTCTAAGGTCATACACTTTCTCATGTAAATGATTGCAGGCAATGCGACCGAGGTCGAGACCCTCAAGGGCGCCCTGTCTCTTAAACTATGTACCATAAACCGAACAGAGTCTTTTTCCATTCCGAGATATATTCCGAGATCTCCAAGAACCATTCTGAGATATATTATGGTTCTTCTCTGAATTCTTATATGCATGATTTGATATCTTTGCAAGTCTCTTCGAATTATCGGTTTAGTTTGGCCTACTAGATTGATGGTTCTTGCAATGGGAGAAGTGCTTAGCTTTGGGTTCAATCTTGCGGTGTCATTTCCCAGTGACAGTAGGGGCAGTAAGGCATGTATTGTATTGTTGCCATCGGGGATAAAAAGATGGGGTTTATATCATATTGCTTGAGTTTATCCCTCTACATCATGTCATCTTGCTTAATGCGTTACTCTGTTCTTATGAACTTTATACTCTAGATGCATGCTGGATAGCGGTCGATGTGTGGAGTAATAGTAGTAGATGCAGAATCGTTTCGATCTACTTGACACGGACGTGATGCCTATGTTCATGATCATTGCCTTAGATATCTTCATAATTATGCACTTTTCTATCAATTTCTCGGCAGTAATTTGTTCACCCACCGTAATACATGCTATCATGAGAGAAGCCACTAGTGAAACCTATGGCCCCCGGGTCTCTTTCTTATTATATTGCATCTCTTTTATTATCGCATCTCGTTTACTATTTTGCAATCTTTACTTTCCAATCTATACAACAAAATACCAAAAATATTTATCTTATTATCTCTATCAGATCTCACTTTTGCAAGTGACCGTGAAGGGATTGACAACCCCTTTATCGCGTTGGTTGTGAGGTTCTTGATTGTTTGTGAAGGTACTAGGTGACTTGTGCATTGTCTCCTGCTGGATTGATACCTTGGTTCTCAAAAACTGAGGGAAATACTTATGCTACTTTGCTGCATCACCCTTTCCTCTTCAAGGGAAAACCAACGCATGCTCAAGAGGTAGTAGTCATCCTCTTTGGGTGTATCCACCATATACACGTCGTATGTGGAGGTGGCCGTCCAACGTCCGGTATACGGCGGGTTTTGGCTTTGTTCTTCTCCGGCATCGTCCTCCATGCTGTTGATGTCTTTGGAGGTGTAATCTAGCATGTCGGTTAAGTCCTCGACGGTGTCTATGAAGTGGGTGGTGGGTGGGACGTAAAATTCCCTACTCTCAGCTCCTAATCTGGGCTGGGCGTAGTTCGGAGGTGATCCCTCTGTAATGGCAAGGGACCACATTAAGTCCAGATCCTCGTTCAAGAGCGTGGAATGGACGGGGAAACGAGAGTTCGTGGAGCTAGCCAAGGCAAAACCCTCCTGGCCATGCTCACTTGGCGTGGGCTTCGAGAGTTCGAAGCTAGAGTCCGGGGGCGAGTCTAGCCTTTTAATGATAGGGTGAACCCAGTCTGACTCTGGGCTTGCCGAGGTCACAATCGCCTTCGGATCTCTGATAGGGAGCTTCATAGCAGAGAATCCGGCGGGCTCCAAACTCCCATCTTTGGACCCGACAGTTTGCTCTGGATCTAAGGCCAGAGCGGTGGTCGGGGCCATGAACCCTTCAAAGATCAAGTCTCCTCGAATATCAGCGACATAATTCAGGTTCCCAAAACTAATCTGATGACCAGGGGCATAGTTGTCGATCTGTTCGAGGTGGCCAATTGAGTTGGCACGCAGAGCGAAGCCGCCGAACACAAAAATTTGACCGGGGAGGAAAGTTCCCCCCGAAACGACATCGTTGTTGATGATCGAACGAGCCATCGAACCTTCTGTCGATGGCACAGTGGAACTCTCAATGAAAGCACCAATGTCGGTGTCAAAATCGGCCGATCTCGGGTAGGGGGTCCCGAACTCTGCATCTGAGGATCGAGTGTAACAGGAGAAAGAGGGACATGATGTTTACCCAGGTTTGGGCCCTCTTAATGGAGGTAAAACCCTATGTCCTGCTTGATTGTATTTGGTGAGTATAGGGGTTACAAGAGTTGATCTAGCTCGAGGTCGTAATGGCTAAACCCTAGATGTCTAGCCTATATGAATTCTAATAGCCCCTATGGACTAAACCCTCCGGTTTATATAGACACCGGAGGGTCCTAGGGTTGTAGAGAGTCGGTTTACAGAGAAAGGAAACTACACATCCAGACGTTAAGCTTGCAATCCACGCAAAGGAGAGTCCCATTCGTACATGGGGGAAGGCCTTCTACCTTGTATCTTCTCGGCCCATCAGTCCGGCTCACAACACATGGGCCAGACTCTCGAGGACCCCTTAGTCCATGACTCCCTCAGTGACCCCTTGAGCTATAAAAGGAGGGCCAGGGAAACATTAGCAGGGGTTCGAATCTTTGCAAACCTCACGCATAGGTATTCATGTAGTTGCTCTCTCTCCACCACTTACCCGGGGGGAGCGCTCCATGTATTTGTGCCCAACACCACCAATACACCCAAAGGCCGGAGTAGGGTTTTACGCCTCCAGGCAGCACGAACCTGTGTAAAATCATGTGCCCATCATTGTGTTTGCTTTTTGCGTCGATTGCCACCCCTTGCCGAACCAGCAAAGGGGCTGCACTGCCCCATAGATCGCCGGCTCCACACCGACATACATCGATAGTCCAGGAGTAATACATTTTATTACAAGATATGGCATAATGCCAAACAAAACAAATATTGCGGAAACAAAGTAGTAAATGAGTCCATCATCTCCACGAGCAAAAGCCAAGTCTAGAACATCGACCTATCGCACCTCAATCCTTGTTGGATATATATGCAAAGTGATAAGTTGCAGCCATATAGGTCAGTACATTGAATGTACTAGCAAGTCACATAAGGAGTATAATGAACCTATTTGTAAATGCAATTTGGTTGGTGGTAAGCTCTAAGTTTATTTTGCATAAAGCTGTTTTTCCCTATCATAAAATAGTTTATTCTACTTCTACAGAAAAATAGTATAAGATTGAGATAGCAACCCCAACTCAATCCATTCTGAAAGTTTCATTTAAACCCAACTGATTTAATTAAGGGTGATGAGATCTGCCGACATTTCCACTACTAAAAGCTCAAATTGTCCATAACCGGGGACACGCCTAATCGATTAGGTTGACACACGGCAGTGGTTGCGCACTTTTCCCGACAAGACTCGACCACCTCCATGACCGAAAGATCGAGACCTAGTCTTTCGAAAGTATTCCTCCTTAACCCACAGATAGGCCGGTACACCTACAAATTCTACATCAGCTAGCCTATCTCGGAAGAGATCACACTATCTACTCAACTAAGATAGAGCCCATAATGGGTTGTGGTTGCACACGTAAGCTTCTAGACATTAAAATACATTTGATCCCTTTGAGCCTGGGTGGACGAATCACAGTGGTGCACCACCATGGATTTCCCATGCATGCTCCCATTATACTTTGCCACCATTCAAACCAATTCCGCCCAAGTAGTTCATTAATTTTCTTAGGTCCTATTTACCAGATTGCCACTCATACTTTATGATGAATCACCCCCAATCCACGTCTACATTAGCGAGCCAAAAGTAAACTTACACGATGGTGAAAAAGGTTGTATAGTTCAGACCTACCTCAAATGAACTACTAGGTGAAAGCATAACCATCCGACATAAATTCCTACCATGCAATTCTACCGCAAAGGACTAAGTGCATATAAAAACATAGGTAATGAAAACTTGTTCAAGATGTAAACTTGCCTTGGTACTACTGGTTCAACTCTAGAGAACGGTAATATTCTGGTTTGCGCTCCGGACAATCTATCGCCAAAGTAAATAAATACACATAAGCAATCATTTCAGAGAACCAAAATAACATGCAACATGTAGACTCGACAAATCCAAATGAAAATCCAACACACTCAACTAGCACATAAATTTCCTAAGTGCAAAAATAACATGTGACATATGGTTCAAAATGTGATGTGAACTAAAGTGCGTATAAGTCATAGTAGTAAAACTATCATGGACAGATCCTAATTTTGTGGAAAATAATGTGAGATTGGTCCAAGTCATAGGGTTTGGATACGGTGACAAAGTGCAAAAAGAATTAACTCAAACGGAGTTACAGTTTAGGAGATATGACCGGATAGAGTTAAATTTGAATTTAAAACGATTCAAATTTGAAATCAGCAAAGTTTGCAATGATAGGTTCTCTAGATAGATCTAATCGAGACGAACATGTTTAACACTTGTTTCATCTAATTTGGACTTATGATAAAAAAGTGATGGCTATTCTAAGTTTAGGGACTAATCTGTGAAATAAACTACTTCAATAAAGTCCTTGGCCATGTGGCGCACTTTGAGAGGCTGAAAAGCTATCCCCTGCATAGTTAAACCGCGGATTACCGACAAGTAATAAAAACACTATGGGGTGGCTAACAAAAAAACGATTGGCTCGGTTTAAACTAAAATCGCACGGTTTAATAAAACCACAGTTAACCAATACCGATTCAATCTAAAAAAACCTAAGCTAAATGAATGAGGATACGGGGCGTCTCACAGAGGGCAACGGCGTTGGCGTCAGCGGGGCGACGCCTCCGGCGGGTTCCAGTGGCAGGATAGGAGGTGGCAGGGTCCGGCGCGTTGAGGGCGTCCGGGGAGTGGTGGTGCGGGCGTCAGCGGCGTCCAGACGGGCGGAGGAAGGGCAGCGGAGCTCCGTTCTCCGGCGAGGGGATGGGGTCGTCGGGGCGGCAGCTCCGGCGAGACCTATGGGCCAAAACCATGTCAGAGTGACGCGCGAATGCACGGGGATTTAGTTGACAAAGAGGGAGGGTTCAGTTCTGTTCACCGGCGACAGATTCCTCTAGCGGGTGAGCTTCGGCCGGCGAGATGCAAACGAACGGGGTGGGCGGTGGGAGCGGCATGGGGAGTAGCGAGACTGCGAGATTGAGAGAGGAGCGTCAGGGCTTTATATAGGCGCGTAAAGGGAACTCAGGGAGCTGCGGATAGCCTCATCCCGAGTGGAAGGCGGCCGGCGGTTGCGGGCGGGAGCGGCGCGGTGCTTATCCCCCGGGTTGAGCGAGAGGTTGGGATGGGCTGGGCCCCACCTGTCGGTGAGTGCGGGGGAGCGGGGGAAGAGCGGGCGGCCGACGCTTAAGCAAATCGGGCGCGGAGCTGGGCCTTGGGCCATATGGCCAACTGGGCATGTGGTTGCGTGTGCGCACTCGTGTGTGTGAGTCTAAGTGCATTTTTTCTTTACAGAAAAGATTTCGGAGCCCAATCAAAACCAAATAAAATGATAAAATTACTAGAAAAATTCCTAAAATCCTTACCGAATATATAGAGCAGAGTGGACATTAATTCTAGCTTATATAATTTTGAAAATATTTCCTAATGCAATTAATGCACCTTTTTCCACTAAAATAAATACCAAATAAAACTTGAAAAACTCCAATATTATTCTAATAATTCTTCCAACTCTTTTATAATTGAGGAAGTCATCTTGTCCCCTCCCTTTTATTTTTCTTGAGTGGAAAATTATTTGAACATTTCAGAGAATTACAAAATGCAATAAATCATGATATACAAATGATGATTCTATTAACATCCAAATTTAAAAAAAAATTGGGATGTTACAAACCTACATCCCTTAAGATGAATCTCGCCCTCGAGATTCGGGTTGGCCAGCAAAAAGGTGTGGATGGTCATGCCTGAGATCTTCCCCTCGTTCCCAAGTAGCTTCCTCCTTTGTGTGGTGACTCTAGTGAACCTTGCAGAACTTGATGATCTTGGTACGAGTGATTATCTCTCCAGTCTCAACAATCGTATCAGGCTTCTATTCATAAGTCAGGTCGCTCTCCAACTAAATTGCTTCAAGTGGCACTGTATCCATCTATGCATGACACTTCTTCAGCTGGGAAACAAGAAACACATCATGAACTCATTATAATGCCTTTGGTAATTCCAACTGGTATGCAACCTCTCCTTTGCGTTCTAGAACTCTGTATGGCCCCACAAATCATGGTGCTGCTTGACTCTGAATCTCTTAACACCTCGAAGTGGAGACACTTGAAGATATGCTCTATCTCCCACTTCATAGATCACTTCCTTGCATTTAGCATCGCATAACTCTTCTGCCTAGACTGAGTTATCTTAAGTTTCTCACGAATCAACTTGATATTCTCCTCAGGATCCCTGATCAAATTTGGTCCAAACAATTTGCGATCACCAACTCCATCCCACATCAAAGGTGTCCCGCATTTCCTCCCATACAATGCCTCGAAAGGGGCCATCTGCAAACTGGCTTGATAGATGTTGTTTTACGAGAACTCTACATAAGGTAAATTATCATCCCAACTAGACCCATAGTCTAGCACACAAGCTCTCAACATGTCCTCCAGAATCTCATTAACTCTCTTTGTCTGCCCATTGGTCTGTGGATGGAAGGTTGTACTGAACTCTATCCTGGTACGCAAAGTTTCGTGTAACTGATTCCAAAACTTTGAGGTAAACTGTGTTCCTCTATATGATAGAATGGTCGTCGGAACTCCATGCAGACATACAATCCTGGTCATATATATCTTTGCCAGCTTAGCACTTGTATAGGTGGTTTTCATTGGAATGAAGTGAGCAACTTTGGTTAAACGATCAACTATTACCCATATGGAATCATAACCTGAATGGGTTCTGGGTAATCCCATGATAAAGTCCATACCAAGCGTACCCCATTTCCAATCAGGTATCAACAATGGCTGAAGTAAACCTGCTGGTTTCTGATGCTCTGCCATTACTCTCTGACATACATCACATATTGCCACATACTCAGTAATTTCTCTCTTCACACCGGCCCACCAAAAACTTACCTTCAAGTCCAATTACATCTTGGTGTTTCCTGGGTGTATCGAGTATGGTGAGTCATGAGCCTCCTGAAGAATCAAATTCCTGATCTCTGGACCATTGGCTACATGAATTCGTTGCTCAAACCATATGGTTCCATGCTCATCCTCACAGAATCCTTCTGCTTTCCCTTTTCTCATGATTTCCTTTTATCTCAGCAATACTTTGGTCCAACTTCTAGGCTTCCCCGATTCTTCCAAACAAGGTGGATTGCACCTCGAGTGCAGCAACATAACCTCCCAGAACTATTTCTAACTGAAGGTCTCTAAGCTCATCACATAACTCCTGAGGTAAACCTCCTGCTATAAGGGTGTTAACATAACTGTTATGGCTCAAAGCATCCGCCACAACATTGGCTTTTCCTGGATGATAATGCACACTCGTATCATAATTCTTTATAAGTTCCAACCATCTCCTTTGCCTGAGGTTCAACTCCTTGTGCGTGAAGATATACTTCAAACTCTTGTGATCCGTGTAAACATCACAAAGATTCCCAATAAGATAGTGTCTCCATGTCTTGAGTGCATGCACTATGGCTGCCAATTCCAAATCACGCATGACATAGTTAAACTCATGAGGTCGAAGCTCTCGTGAGGCATAAGCTACGACCTTTCCCTCTTGCATTAGAACACCTCCAAGTCCGTGACATGAAGCATAACGATACACTTGAAAGTCCTTGTGTATGTCAGGCAGAATTAGCACAGGGGCTATAACCAAACGCTTCTTGAACTCTTGAAAGTTGGCTTCACACTCTTAAGTCCAAACAAACTTTGTGCCTGATACGTCCATTTCGTATCATGTTTTCCAACTGTTATTTACTATGTTTTTATGCATAATAATGCTTTATGGTGTAATTCTAATGCCTTTTCTCTCATAATATGCAAGGTTTAAACAAAGAGGGACAATGCCGGCAGCTGGAATACTGGACCTGAAAAAGCTACGTCAGAGTTACCTATTCTACACATCTCCAAATGAGCTGAAAATTTACAGAGAATTGTTTCAGAATATATAAAAAATACTGGAGCAAATAACTTGTAACACCCTCGATGCGGCTATATCTCCCACGTGTCGAAGCACGACTTAGAGGCATAACCGCATTGAAAGCAATGTCGCAAGTGAGGTAATCTTCACACAACCCATGTAATACATAAGGGAAAGAGATACATAGTTGGCTTACAATCGCCACTTCACACAATACATGAATAAAGCATTACATCAACCAGATACAATCAAGGTCCGACTACGGAACCAAAATAAAAGAAGACTACCCCAAATGCCACACAGATCCCCAATCGTCCCAACTGGGCTCCACTACTGATCAAATGGAAACGGAACAACACAAAGAACAAGATCTTCATCGAGCTCCTCCTTGAGCTTGGTTGCGTCACCTGCTCGATAACATCGGCACCTGCAAACTGGTTTTGGAAGTATCTGTGAGTCACAGGGACTCAGCAATCTCACACCCTCGCGATCAAGACTATTTAAGCTTATAGGTGAGGTAAAGGTATGATGTGGAGCTGCAGCAAGCGACTAGCATATATGGTGGCTAAACATACGCAAATGAGAGCGAGAAGAGAGGGAAAAGCACGATCAAGAAACTATGATCAAGAAGTGATCCTAGAACAACCTACGTCAAACATTACTCCAACACCGTGTTCACTTCCCGGACTCCGCCGGAAAGAGACCATCACGGTTACACACTCGGTTGATGCATTTTAATTAAGGTCAACTTCAGGCTTTCTACAACCGGGCATTAACAAATTCCCATCTGCCCATAACCGCGGGCATGACTTTCGAAAGTTCAAAACCCTGTAGGGGTGTCCCAACTTAGCCCATCACAAGCTCTCACGGTCAATGAAGGATATTCCTTCTCCCAAGACAATCCGATCAGGCTCGGCATCCAGGTTACAAGACATCCTCGGCAATGCTAAAACAAGTCCAGCAACACCGCCTGAATGTGCCGACAAATCCCGATAGGAGCTGCACATATCTCGTTCTTAGGGCACACTCAGATGAGCAGTCCGTACAACTAAAACCAGCCCACGAGTTTCCCCGAGGTGGCGCTGCAAGGGGCTCTAGTTTGGACCAACACTCAGAGGAGCACTGGCCCGAGGGGGTAAAATAATGATGACCCTCGGGAGCGCGGCTCACAAGGGAAAAGAAAAGGCTAGGTGGCAAATGGTAAAACCAAGGTTGGGCATTGCTGGAAGAGTTTTATTCAAGGCGAACTATCAAGGGGTTCCCATTATAACCCAACCGCGTAAGGAACGCAAAATCCGGGAACATAACACCGATATGACGGAAACTAGGGCGGCAAGAGTGGAACAAAACACCAGGCATAAGGCCAAACCTTCCATCCTTTACCAAGTATATAGATGCATTAATTAAATAAGAGATATTGTGATATCCCAAAAAAAATATCCATGTTCCAACATGGAACAAACTCCAATCTTCACCTGCAACTAACAACGCTATAAGAGGGGCTGAGCAAAGCGATAACATAGCCAAACAACGGTTTGCTAGGACAAGGTGGGTTAGAGGCTTGGTTTAACAATATGGGAGGCATGATAAGCAAGTGGTAGGTATCGCAGCATAGGTATAGAAAAAGAGCGAGCAACTAGCAAGCAAAGATAGAAGTGATTTCGAGGGTATGGTCATCTTGCCTGAAATCCCGCAAGGAAGAAGAACGAGTCCACGAAGAAGACAAACGGACGTAGTCGAATGGGTCCTCACAATCACGACGTTACTGGAACCAACCCGAAGAAGCAACACCGGAAAGAAGCACACAACATAGTAAACAACCAACACATGAACATGGTATGATATGCGGGAAACGGTATGTGATGCATATGCAAGATTTGACAAGGAATTATTGAACCTGGCCTCAACTTGGAAATCCAAGAGTGCCACTGGAAAGAGGAGGTGATTTCGGTTGAAATCTATATAAAGATCACCGGAAACGGATGCACGGTTTGGAAATGGCAAACAAAACAAATATGGCACCAGTCTGCGATAAACAGCAAGTGACCAACTAAATGCAACAAGATAAATATGCTACAGCACTCAAACATGGCAAAAAAATACATGGCAGGGATCCACTCAAGATGCTTAACAAAAGATGAACACTGAGCTACGTCTAATTCACTCATTAACAGTTTCGAAAAAGCATGGCAAAAGAGCAAATGATAACATGTTTCAGACTTTGTGAAATTAACACAAGTCTGGAATTTATCATCAGGAAGCACACTTTAGAGCATGCAAACTACATGCTACAGGAACTTAACATGGCAAAGAAAGGCATGGCATGAAGCTACTCAAAGCAGTTAACAAAAGTCCCTTAGCGACCTTGAGCCAAAAGGGATCATAAAATACAATTGCAAGCATGTGAACATGGCAAAAAACATAAACAGATCCCAGACTTAGTGAAAAACTGGAGCATGCAAAACAGATTAACGAGTAGGCATATTTACGAGCTCGATGCACTCACTAAAGAGGATGGCATGGCAATCTAAGCATACACCCATCAAGAATACATGGCATAGGAGCTAGACATGGCAAGAACAACATCATAGCATGCACGGATCAATAGCAACATCCTCAGCAAAATCGCTAAACAAGTCAACAATCTGTCAGGATCATAATTTAGCAAAAGTAGAGCTTGATTGACTCAAGCTAGGGTGCTCCATAAATGCAAACAAAGACATGGGTGGATAGAGCACCACAATGTTAAGGGCATCTCTAGCCGCGCCCCCAACTGGCCCCCCCAGGCCACTTTTTCGGCGCCAGCGCCGAAAAAACGGCCCAGTCGCACCCCAGGACGCCGAAAATCGCCGGTTTGGACCTTTTTTCCGCCCGGCGGTCACAGGCCGAACCCGGCGCGCTGGGAGCAGTTGGGGGCTCCGGCGCTAGCGAAAAGCACGCCTGGCCCACACCGAGAGGGGAAAAGTCAAGGTTTTCTTCCCCCGACTCGCCTCGCACCCCCCCGCGCCCTCGGCCACCTCTAGCTATATCCCGGCGATGGCCGCCGCCCTACTCTGCTAGATAGCCATTCCCCGCTGGAAAATAGCAGCGCTTCGCCGCGGCAGCCCCTCCCACAGCAGCTGGGCGTTTTCGGCCGCCGTTTCCGGCCGCGGAGGCGCGGTTTAGCGGCGGGTACACGCCCACCGAGCGCAAGGTGTTCGGCATTTTTCCTGACTTGACGATGGACTCGGATGATGAGGAAGAGCTCGCCGCGCTGCTGGAGGAGGAAACCGCGGCCGACGTCCAGGAAGAAGAGCATCTCATGGTGCTCGCCGCCCTCGCCCAGCTGCTGGCGAGAAATGAAAAGCCGCGACGAGGTGGCTCGACGCCGGGGCGAGTGAAAGCAAAGAACCGGCATCATCTCGAAGGCTACTGCATGCTCTACTCCGACTACTTCGCCGATGCTCCACTTCATGGCGAGAAAATAGTTCGGCGCCGTTATCGGATGAGCCGAAAGCTCTTCCTCAGGATTGTGAATTCCATCCGGGAGTTCGACAACTACTTCAAGTGCAAGATGGATTGCACTGGCGCTCTTGGATTCACCTCCATCCAGAAGTGCATGACAGCGATGAGGATGCTTGCATATGGAGCTCCAAGTGATTCACTCGACGACTATGGGCGCATGGCCGAGTCCACCAGCATAGAGTGTTTCTACAAGTTATGTCGGGCAGTGGTGGCAGTGTTTGGGCCACAATACTTGAGAACACCCAATGCGGAAGACACTGCTCGGATCCTAGCCCAGAATGCAGCAAGAGGATTTCCTGGGTTGCTTGGAAGCATCGACTGCATGCATTGGAAATGGAAGAATTGCCCATTTGGTTGGCAGGGGATGTACAAAGGCGCCAAAGGCGGTTGCAGTGTGGTGCTTGAGGCGGTAGCCACACAGGACCTCTGGATTTGGCACTCCTTATTTGGTATGCCAGGAACTCACAATGACATCAACGTGCTGCAGTGCTCTCCTGTTTTTGCCAAGCTCGTTGAGGGCCATTCTCCTCCGGTGAACTTCGAGATCAATGGGCACCAATACAACAAGGGGTACTACCTAGCAGATGGAATCTATCCGAGATGGTCAACATTTGTGAAGACGATCTCAAACCCTGCGGCAGGAGGCAAGAACGCCTGGTTTGCGAAAGTTTAGGAGGCTTGTAGGAAGGATGTCGAGCGGGCATTTGGTGTGCTCCAATCTCGATTCGCTGTTGTTCGGTACCCCGCTCAGACCTGGTCCAAAGATTAAATGTGGGAGATTATGACTTGCTGTGTCATCTTGCACAACATGATCATCGAGAGCGAGCAAGAAGACCTAGTGTTTGACACTGAACCATACTACAGGCAGGGGCCTCTAGCCGAAGTTGATCACAATCTACCGGCAACTTGGACTGCCTATCTCAGTATGCGTCAGGAGATCCGAGACCCACAGGTGCATCATCAACTGCAGAAAGATCTGATTGAGCACCTATGGAGGCTCAAGGGGGACGCCGTGTGATGAAATACAAGTTTTTATTTGTTGAACTATATAATTTGTATTGAACTATTTGTTGTTGTACTATTTTGTTGAAGTATTTGATTTTTCTGTGATGAAATATGTGATAAGAAATAATTGTGTTGATAATTGAACGCCGAGACACGGCAAAACCGCGCCAAATATGGGCCTATTCTCGCCCACATGGGCCCTTTATTCGCCGAAATTGGGCTGCAAAGTGGGCCAATTTCGGCGCCTGGGGCGACGACTGGGCGCAAAACCGCCCCCAGCGCCGATTGTATCACCGGCTCGCCCCTAGGGGGCGATTTTTATGCGTCCTGGGGGGGGGCAACGGCTGGAGATGCCCTAACAAAACATCCTTACTGATCATCCTCAAAATAGGCACGGATCACTAGGAAACAACATGAACATATGGCATAACGACAAAAACAGGACAAGGACTTAGTGAAATTCTAAGTCCCTGAAATCAGCATTACCGATTACGCTACTTTGCAAGCTTGTGCTAGTCACCACAAATATCAAAAAAATACATGGCAAGCACCACTGTAAAGATGGCATGGCATATAACAAAACACATGTAGAGCTCAGGGTCATAGCATGCACACATTAATCATGGCAAAAATGACAAAATGCCATTTGTTGAAACAGATCTGACAAATTCACCACATAGCCCTCTTCCAATAGCATTTCGGGCATCAAGAAGAACTCAAATGAAAATGATGCAATGAGATGAAACGATGTACTCGTTGTGATGAACATTTTGATATGCTACCCGCTCAAATCGGGTCTACGATGAGAGGGTTACGACATGATGAAGATGGCAAAATAATCAACAGGATCTAGGACTTAGTGGAAAAATTACCCTCCGGAAAAGTCAACCCGGGACGGGACGAATCGGGATGAGGAGATCCGGGGAACAGAGAGCCGCGTTTGGATGGCCGGATTGGTGGATCTGATCCATCTCATTTCGGATCCGGCGCGGGGCGAACTCCGGCGAACCTCCGGCGAGGCGCGGAAGCCGAGGCGAGGCGCGAACGGCGAGGCGAGGTGGTGCAGCGAGGCAGCTGCGCGGCGCCGCGTTCCGGCGAGGCAGCTGCGCGGCGCCGCGTTCCGGTGAGGTAGGCAGGGAGGCGCACCGGTGGGGAGGCGCGGGCTCTTGGGGGAGGCCGGCGAGGCACATGGCGGCGGAGACACTTGCTCCCGCGGCGGCGGCGGAGCTTGAAGGCGCTTGTCGGAGGCGAAGAACGAGGTGGCGGCGGAGATGACTTCCGGCGGCCGGCGCGCGGCGCACCGGGCGGCGGCGGCGCGGGAGCGCAGGCGGCGGGGACGACCCTGCGCGGGGCGGCGACCGGATGGGCCGGGAGGGCCCGCGATGGGCTCCGTCGGGCCGTGCGGTGGGAGGACGCCAGCTGGACAGGTGGCGCTGTTCGGTTGGTGGAGGGCGGCGGTCGGCTGACGTGGCGGCTCGCCATTGGCTGGAGTGAGGTGGCTGCGGGGCGGTGGACATGTCCGGTGCGGGAGGAAGAAACGTCCGGCGGCGCGAGGAGGACGAAGGTTAGGGTTTCATCTGCGCGAAAAATCCGGGAGGCACACATATTTATAGGTAGAGGGAGCTAGGGGAGTCCAAATGAGGTCCGATTTTCGGCCACGCGATCGTGATCGAATGACCGAGATGATGGAGGAGGTTTAGGTGGGTTTTGGGCCACTTTGGAAGGGTGTTGGGCTGCAACACACACGAGGCCTTTTCGGTCCCTCGGTTAACCGTTGGAGTATCAAACGAAGTCCAAATGGCACGAAACTTGACAGGCGGTCTACCGGTAGTAAACCAAGGCCGCATGACAAGTCTCGGTCCAATCCGAAAACGTTTAACACCCACACACGAAAAGAGGTAGAAAGGGACACCAGGTGACATAGGAGCGCCAGATTGCAAAACGAACGACGGGGAAAATGCTCGGATGCATGAGACGAACATGTATGCAAATGAAATGCACGTGATGACATGGTATGAGATGCATGACACGCAATCAAAGACAAGGCAACAACATCGAATAACTGGAAGACACCTGGCGCAACGGTCTCGGGGCATTACATAACTACCGATGGGGCCCCACCTGGTGAGCACAAGACACCAAGGCATGCCTGGGCCCCCCGGCGCACCCTGGTGGGTTGTGCCCAACACGGCTCACCTCCGGTGCCCATCTTCTGGTATATTGGTCATTTTGACCTAGAAAAAATGAGGAGAGGACTTTCGGGATGGAGCGCCGCCGTCTCGAAGCGGAACTTGGGCAGGAGCACTTTTGCCCTCCGACGGAGCGATTTCGCCGGGGGAACTTCCCTCCTGTAAGGGTAATCGAAGCCAGCCTCATCACCAACAACCCTCTCATCTTTGGGAGGCCAATATCCATCAACATCTTCAATAGCACCATCTCCTCTAAAATCCTAGTTCATCTCTTGTGTTCAATCTTTGTACCGGAACCTCAGATTCGTACATGTGAGTGACTAGTAGTGTTGGTTACATCTTGTAGTTGATTACTATATGGTTTATTTGGTGGAAAATTATATGTTTAGATCCATTATGCTATTTAATACCCCTCTGATCTTGAGCATGATTGTCATTTGTGAGTAGTTACTTTTGTTGTTGAGGTCACGGGAGAAGTCATGTTGCAAGTAATCATGTGAACTTGATATGTGTTCGATATTTTTATGATATGTATGTTGTGAGTCCCTTAGTGGTGTCATGTGAACATCGACTACATGGCACTTCACCATATTTGGGCCTATGGGAATGCATTGTGGAGTAGTTATTAGATAATGGGTTGCTAGAGTGACAGAAGCTTAAACCATACTTTATGCACTACCTTGTAAGGGACCGATTTGGATCCAAATGTTTAATGCTATGGTTAGATTTTATCTTAATACTTTTCTCGTAGTTGTGGATGCTTTCGAGGTGGTTAATGATAACCCACAACTACAGGGGATCTATCACAGTCCTTTTGATAAGTAAGAGTGTCGAACCCAACGAGGAGCAGAAGGAAATGACGAGTGGTTTTCAGCAAGGTTGATAGAAGCAAAGGTGTCCCGTCTTTCGATGAGATGATAACTATCGATTTGGTGGAGACGACTATGATGATCCGTCTACAAACGTACACGACATTGCGCTTTATCAATCGCTAAACCAACTCTGAGAGGTCATTGACCATGCCGGAGCACGATCAACCTGACCATGAAGGTCTATTCCTGCAAGCAATCAAAGAACAAGCAAGAATATGATTAAGCAATCTGAATATTGCGAGTATGGATGGAGTATTGAGAAAAGTGGGGTTTCATAAGCGGTCATGGTCTGGTCGTTGGACAAAACGAAGTACACGAAGTTGCAGCAATGGCTAACTTTTAACTAAATAAAACCCAAGTCTAAATGATTCCTTAATGGCTATATTTATAGGGGAAAAGAGAGGGGATTTGGTCCACCCTTGGCAAGGTGGCACTAAAGAACCTCCCTGTTTGTTTCCCCTACAATATGGACTCTAAAAATAGCCTATGAAGTAGTATTTCGAAATTAAATGGGCCTGGCCCAAAAATAAGGTGGCGCAGCACCAATAATATGTTACAGATGAAATTTATAAAAGGCCATCTTGTATATTTCTTCCATCTTCTTGTATGCATCATGGTGGCTTCAAAGTGCGGAAATCTCCACTACAAACTCCGTTCTTGTTCTCTTCGCACGCGCCTCTGTCTTCATGCTTGATAATGCTCCAATGTTCATCCTTCTTGTCCATGCTAGGCCCTTCAGCCGTAAGCAAAAAAAGTATCGAAGTTAGGCAGCATCATATTCTCATGAACTTCAGAAACATTACCAAGAAACGAAAGTACCTGATAATATAACTGGCATGCGTGATATATACTAATCGATCCAATAGGTATAGTAGTAGGGGCTGTGGGTGTAACTATGGCCTCCATGTCCTCATCATCCTCCCCTTCTTGAAAACAAAGTCGTCCTCGGCGTTGCTTAATCTGAAATGTGGCTAACAAAAGAGACAAGGTGTGCATGTTGTTTATGTATATGTCATCCATTTTTACTGATCTCAGTTGTGGCACATGTGACACAGTTATACAATAACACCCTTCAAAAGTCATGAAATATAAAGCCAATATATTATCACAATGTAACGCCCCAAATCCGACGCTCCAGATGCCTTCCTTTATTTTAGTTATTATCGTGTGATCATTATGTTTGTGCATTATCATAATTGTTTTGCATATTTCTTTTTCCTATGTTGTTGCCATGTTCATGATGAGTGCCTTGCTGTCTTGCTTCTTGCTTCATGTTCATCTTTTATTATATTACATTGTGCCTCCTTGCCTTTTTATATGCTTCATGATGTGATGTTGCCTTTGTCATTTATGTTGCATTTGCATCATGATCATCGTTGTGGTTTGGATATCTATCGTGTGTATATTTGTGGTGGGCTTGTTATATTTATGAACTCCTTCTCATCTTCTTTGCTGTTCCATCTTTCCCTTCCATCTAAACCATCATCAAGTGCAACACCGCATGATTAGCTTCTTCTTTTCAATTCTCACACATTTATTGTAAGTGGCATTTTCCTGTCCCAGTCAAATGTTCACTTATTTTTGGTAAATCTTGCTCCATGCCTTATACCTCTCTGTCAAATTTCATTCATTTAGGAGTTGTTTTGGTTGGGTTCAAAAATGGCTCAAGTTTGAATTAAATTCAAACTTGAATTATTTTTATACCTTTAAAAATGGCCAAAACAATTTATTCAAATACTGCATAAATCCAGGACTACATATATATCTTTATCCCTGTGAGTTTCCTTCCCAAAAACCCCTGGCCTTTTCAATCTTGAAGATGTCTAATTATTTTAGGCAGAATAAAAGAAAGGAAGGAAGGCCTCAATTCCATCTGTAGCCCACCTGGGCCTTTCTTTCCCCGGCCCAGCCGAGCCGAACGGCCACCTGCTCCCTCCCTCATGGCGTCTCCTTCCTCCAGAGTACAGCAGCAGCAGCGCCGTGAGCAGGAGGCTCACTAACGTCGAGGCTAGAGCCTGCCTGCGCCCCTATAAAGCCCCGCAACGACCCCTAGGGTTTCCTCCTCCCTCCTCCTTCCCTTCTTGCGCCGCCATCTCTCTTCCTCCCCTCTGTTTTCCCTTCTTCTTCAAGATCAGAGAGCACCACCGAGAGCAGAGGAATAAACTGTCGATGCCCGTCGTCGTTCTCGCGGCCGGAGGGCCTCAAGCTCGTCTTCGACATGTCGTCCTGCACCCCGTCACCCTCCTCGACCGATCCCCGCAGTTAGTTGGGCGGGAGCCTCCCCAACGTGCCTCCCTGCCGTCGCCATCGCCATGGCCGTTCGAGCCAAGCCGAGCTCGAGCCCGGTGTCGTCCATGTCGTGGTGGCCTTCTTCTTCCTCTGGAGCGACCTCCACGTGCCGGATCGCCAAGTCCAGTGCCCCGTCGCGGTCTTCTTCCCCTGCTTCCTCTACGTCACGGATCGAACACCATCTCGCCTTCACGCCATCGGCCACGTCGTCTCCCTCCTCTGCTTCCTCTGCTTCCACTTCCTTCACGGTCAGAATTTCGACAAGGTTCAGAGCTCCCTCCCGTCGTCTCCGGCGTGTATCCGTCAACCTCGTCGTGTCATATGGTGAGCTGGGTAACGCCCCTTCCTCTCCGTTCCTTCCTCTCGATGTTTGATCACCCGCATGCCTCGCCTGATCATCGCCATGCCGTGCGCCCGAGACGAGCTGCTGCTCGACCTCGAGTTCCCTCGCACCCGAGACGCTCGCTCACTGCGCACCTGCTCCACACACGCACACACCCCCGCACGCGAGTGCACGCGTAAGGGCCTCGCCTTGCCCCGATTGCATCTGTCGACTACATCCTGTGCGCCATGGTTGAGGTACTCAAGCTCCTCACACCCATGCACCCTTCCTGCATAGCACACACATCATGCGCACATCCCACCGCGGCCACCGCAAGCCTTTTCCGCAGCCCCGCCGGCGCATGGTAGCCGCAGCAGTCGCCGCTGCTTGTTCCTGTCACCGACGAAAATCAGTTGTCCGCCATGTATAAGAAAGCCCTGGCCTTCGCCACAGAACAATAGGTTCATCTGAAGCCGATCCCCCTTTCTATCATAATCACCATACTAGCATAGTGGCTAGTGCCCTTGGTTCTCAATCAAGAGGTTGCGGGTTCAAGTCCCAGGCGCCCCAATTTTGCCATGTTTTTCTTTTCTTTTGCACACGCACACTTGGGCCCGATTCCACTTCTGGCCACAGCACTCGAATGCTTCGGGCCCATGCTTGTTTTTTTCCTGCCTGTGGATTTAGTTATTTTCCACTGCATGCATAATTACAGGAATGGCATCATTTTTCTTTTCTTTTGCACACGCACACTTGGGCCCGATTCCAGTTCTGGCCGCAGCACTCGAATGCTTCGGGCCCATGCTTGTTTTTTTCCTGCCTGTGGATTTAGTTATTTTCCACTTCATGCATAATTATAGGAATGCCATCATTTTGAATTGCTAATAACTAAATATGCATGCATCCAAATTATACAAACTATATATGTAAAATGCTTAGAATTTTGTCTAGTTTCATAATAGGCAACTTTCACCCATGTTTAAAATGCTTAAAATGTTGTTTGACTAAATTTCCTTCTATGCCATGTTAAAAATGATTTAATTCATAACTAAATAACCGTAACTCGGATTTAAATAAACTTTATATGTAAATGGGGTGGAAAAATGCCTAGTTTAACATGGTGGCCTTACTTTGCATGTTTAACAACTCTAAAATTGTATTTAGGGCAGATCAGTACCAAACCTAAAATATGCATATGAGGATTTTTCCGGACTTGTTGTTTGTTGTTCCGGCCTTATTTAAACTTGCCTAGTTAGGTAGTTTTCATTTGCTTCACCCTCTTGCCATGCTAACAACATTTAATCTTGTTGGGTACATAAATGAGAGTGAACTAAATAAGTCATGTGGTGTTTTCTTCAATATGCAATTCAGTTGCCTAATGAGCTCCACTTAATTTGTAGGATTGTTTGTGCACCTTTGCCATGCCATGCTTCATTAAACCGGACATGCATCATACTTGATTGTGCATCATACCATGTTCATGTGTTGGTTGTTTACTATGTTGTGTGCTTCTTTCCGGTGTTTGCTTCTTCGGGTTGGTTCCGATCACGTCGCGTTTGTGAGGACCCGTTCGTCTACGTCCGTTTGTCTTCTTCATGGACTCGTTCTTCTTCCTTGCGGGATTTCAGGCAAGATGATCATACCCTCAAAATCACTTCTATCTTTGCTTGCTAGATGCTCGCTCTTTTGCTATGCCTATGCTGCGATACCTACCACTTGCTTATCATGCCTCCTATATTGTGAACCAAGCCTCTAACCCACCTTGTCCTAGCAAACCGTTGATCGGCTATGTTACCGCTTTGCTCAGCCCCTCTTATAGCGTTGTTCGTTGCAGGTGAAGATTGAAGTTTGTTCCTTGTTGAAACATGGAGATGTTGTTCCTTGTTGGAACATGGTTATTTGTTGGGATATCACAATATCTCTTATTTAATTAATGCATCTATATACTTGGTAAAGGGTGGAAGGCTCGGCCTTATGCCTGGTGTTTTGTTCCACTCTTGCCACCCTAGTTTCCGTCATATCGGTGTTATGTTCCCGGATTTTGCGTTCCTTACGCGGTTGGGCTATTATGGGAACCCCTTGACAGTTCGCCTTGGATAGAACTCTTCCAGCAATGCCCAACATTGGTTTTACCATTCGCCACCTAGCCTTTTCTTTTCCCTTGGGAGTCGCGCTCCTGAGGGTCATCATTATTTTAACCCCCCTGGGCCACTGCTCCTCTGAGTGTTGGTCCAAACTGTCAGCCGCCGGTGGCCACCAGGGGCAACTCTGGGCTGGCCTACCGGAAGTTTGGACAATCTGATGTGCCCTGAGAACGAGATATGTGCAGCTCCTATCGGGATTTGTCGGCACATTCGGGCGGTGTTGCTGGACTTGTTTTACCATTGTCGAAATGTCTTGTAACCGGGATTCCGAGTCTGATCGGGTCTTCCCGCTAGAAGGAATATCCTTCGTTGACCGTGAGAGCTTGTTATGGGCTAAGTTGGGACTCCCCTGCAGGGATTTGAACTTTCGAAAGCCGTGCCCGCGGTTATGGGCAGATGGGAATTTGTTAACGTCCGGTTGTAGAAAACTTGAAGTTGACCTTAATTAAAATACATCAACCGCGTGTGTAACCGTGATGGTCTCTTTCCAGCGGAGTCCGGGAAGTGAACACGGTGCTGGAGTTATGCTTGACGTAGGTTGTCCTAGGATCACTTCTTGATCATAGTTTCTCGATCGTGCTTTGCCTTCTCTTCTCGCTCTCATTTGCGTATGTTAGCCACCATATATGCTAGTCGCTTGCTGCAGCTCCACCTCATACCTTTACCTTACCCATAAGCTTAAATAGTCTTGATTGCGAGGGTGCGAGATTGCTGAGTCCCCGTGGCTCACAAATACTTCCAAAACCAGCTTGCAGGTGCCGATGAGACCGTGCATATGACGCAACCAAGCTCAAGGAGGAGCTCGATGAAGATCTTTTCCTTTGTGTTGTTTCGTTCTAGTTGATCAGTAGTGGAGCCCAGTTGGGGTCGATCGGGGGCCTTGTCGCATTTGGGGTTCTTCTTTTATTTTGGTTCCGTAGTCGGACCTTGATTGTATTTGGATGATGTAATGCTTTATTCATGTAATTGTGTGAAGTGACGATTGTAAGCCAACTATGTATCTCTTTCCCTTATGTATTACATGGGTTGTGTGAAGATTACCTCACTTGCGACATTGCTTTCAATGCGGTTATGCCTCTAAGTCGTGCTTCGACACGTGGGAGATATAGCCGCATCGAGGGCGTTACAAGTTGGTATCAGAGCCTTCCCCGACCTTAGGAGCCCCCCTGCTTGATCGAATTAGCTGACATTGTTGAGTCTAGAAATTTTTTTTGAGTCATTAGGAATTATATATCGGAGTGTTTAGGAATTCTTTTTACTCCCCAGTCCCTTCATCGCTCTAGTAAGGCATCCTGACGTAGAGTTTTGACTCTTCTCTTCTCAAATTTCACTATTTTTTTAGGATCACGCGGGTATCTTGGAATCGTTCCAATGGATTTGTGATGAGAACATTGTTCTTGGTGCCTCCTGTCATTTAGGGGTTATGGCAGTGTCCCGGGGAGTTGAGCTCCGAGGTGTTGTCTTCACAATTTTATCGTTGCAGTTCTGGAATACCTGACATTAGTTTCGCCGACATCGAAAATCTCTTTTATGCAGTTGTTGGTGAGATAACCTTGACGCCACCCAGTACTGGGGCGGGAGTTCAGGAGTATTGCCATAACTTGTATAACGGATGCTTTTCGAAGGTTGAGGTAAACGATTTCCGAAGGTTTCTTGGTTATGTGTTGAAGGATGGATACAGCTGGATGTAGGATTTGTTAGTTTGGGTGAGATATTATGCTTCCCCTGTATCCCCAACACCTGATTGCATAACCAGAAAATTTCGGGAGTTTATAAGTGGGAATTCAAGTAGCTCTTAGGATATCTTTCCGACAGATGTATGATATGAAATTGGGGTTCGACGTCTAGTGGTCCGCCTATTCACGGTTGGTTTTACAGTGGTCTCGTTGTGTCTTAAAGAGTCCTTGGCTATGCCGACTCAGGGACGCTTCGTATGTCATGTGCACTACCTTCTACATGATGGTGTTGTACGATCGAGCCCGTGTAGGCCCCACCACGAAAACTTCGGATGAAATCTCTATCATATGTTTGTTCCAGCTTATTCTGCAAGCCAATCCTTGTTTTGTTTTGAGTTGTGGTATTCGAGTTGCTTCAATGTCAAATGTTGATTCCATACCTTCCCTAAGCGGTGTTCTCATACTCCGATGTGAATACCAATCCTTCATGATAATTGAGATTGTCATGTCAATCCTTTTTCAACCGGCATGTTTCTCTTCAAGTGGATCCGATCATTTCAACTCCCGCAAGATCATTGATCAGTTCTTCTCAACGGTGTTTGTTTCATCCGTCTCCAAGTTGCCTTTGTTTTTCCCGCCCACCCACCCTTTTTCCTCAAGGACTCGGATTTCTTTATCAAGTATCCTTTTATTCTTGTGAAGTCTCTCCATTCTTTTTTTCGTCAATATCCTTATCTAGCGATTCTCATGAAGATTCTAATGGAGCTCCAAGTTCGTCATTCTTCATTCTTTTCTTCTCCGGTGGTTTCAATACAAGCTTTTGGTGTTGATCATATCCTTTCCTCGTTTCAGAAGTTTTATCATACCGGTGCTCATCATATTCATTCATTTCTCGCTATTCAATTATTCCGGAGTGCTGAAGATATCTCGGAAGGCTTGTCTTTTCCTTCAAGATCCGTTCAAACCTAATTCGAGGTTGTTATCTCTTTCAAGCCATTTTAATTCAACCGGGGCAACCTCTCTCTTAAATCTATTCAACGGTGTTTTCTTTTGAGTGGGCCCTAACCCACATGTCTTTTTCCAGGATCTTACCTGATTCTTCTTATTTTCCCGGCGTTACTCTCAAATTCTTTTCCAAGTTTGACGTAAGAATGAGTTATCATCAGTCAAATGCCTTCTCCTAGATCTTTCACAATTCTTTTCATCGTTGGCTCAACCTCTCCTCTTTTAATCATCCCGGAGTGTCTCAATAATTCATGGTGGTGTCTCTCATCGTCATTCTCTGTATTTGAAGACCGAAGAAGATTTTTCTCTCAATCTCGCTTCATTCTTTTCAAGATTCATGATTCTAGCTTGTTGCCATCCTCTCATAATTGTATTCGATTGTGAGAATTCTTTTCACCCATCCGGTGTAATTCAGGAGTCTTTTCAATTTGATTCTCTGGAGGCCAACATCTCATAATTATTCATTCTCAGCTTTCAGCTCTTTTTCTCTAAATCTTACCGGTGCATCGTTCAAATATCCTCTAATCGGCTCGTGATCACTTTGTTCTCTTGTATCTAAATCCTCTCTAGTATCTTCGTTCATTTCATAATTCTTCCCGGTGTTTCTTTATCTTTACTTCGTTCATAACCAATTCTTACGGTGGTTCGTTCAAGACTTCTCGTCATTCGTTTATCATATCAACTCTTTCGTTCTTTTCAATCCTACCGGTGGATCATTGAAGACCTTTCTCAAGTTTGCACAATATCTCTCTTAATCTTTTCTCCGAGAATAAGTAGCATGCCAAATCCATTGATTGCCATCTATTATATTGGTGAAGGATACGCATAATGTAATTCTTATTCTTGTTTCATCGGGTGAACTCAATTCCCTATTCTGGAGGCTCATCAAAATTCTTGATCTCATTTGTTTATCTTTCTTTTCCGGAGTTCCAAGCTCTCGCAATTGTATCTTCACGGATATACACCTAAAGCATTACAGGGTTTCACCTTGTGTTTTCAACTTCCCTTTTCTTCTCGTTATCCTTTTGTTATCGGAGTTCTTCATGGAGGTTCTACATGATGGTTCATCTACGATTTAATTCATTCTCGAAGTGTTCATCGAGATTCTTTTCTAAGAAGCTCAAGCTTTCTTCATATTGTAATCCGGAGTGCAATTCTTTCTTCCGTATCATTGGAGGTGGTATTATGTCATTCTTGATATTTTGAATTCATGTTTCATGATTCACATGTTGTCATGAATGAGATATTTTAAATCCATCAATCTCGTCATTGGAATTGTCTTGGGTTATATTTCACCTAAAGCCTTCCCTAAGGATTGTTGTTATATGGTGCTCATAAATGACCCAAGTTCTTCATCTATCCTCCCGGTGAAATAGCGTTCGCGTCTCCTTGTTCATTCCAATCCAATTCTTTTCCGTGAGTGGCAGGTTGTCACCTCATAATTTGAGATGTATTCCATAAGACCATATCAAGCTTATTCTTTTCGTTGTTGGTTTTCCAACAACTCCGTTATAGCTTTTGTTGTAAACGTGCTCCCTCGAGATCTTGTTTCCCTTCGTTCATCCCATTCCATTCTACTCTTTTGGTTCCGGAGTCATTGTGATGTTGCTCTTTTCTCTCATCATCTTGGATCGTGTTCTTTTCGTGCCTATCCATTTAACCGGACTGTCGTGCCCTCGGCTCAAGTTCTTTTCATCTTATCAAGCCTTGCATCCCTTCTCAATCGGAGTGCTGCTCAATGTTGTTCTTCCTTGTTCCTCTTTGCTAACAGAGTGCTTTCAACTTCATGTATCTCCGTTGTATTCTTTTCTCGAAATGGCTTAACCTTTGCAAGGTTCTTTGGTCTCACTCGTTTGTCAAAGAAGCAACTTAGTTTTACCTCTCCTCTTCCTCTTCCTTTTCCCTCCGGTGCCATCCTAGATCTCGGGACGAGATCCTATCGTAGTGGTGGAGTGTTGTAACGCCCCGAATCCGATGCTCCAGATGCCTTCCTTTATTTTAATTATTGTCGTGTGATCATTATGTTTGTGCATTATCATAGTTGTTTTGCATATTTCTTTTTCCTATGTTGTTGCCATGTTCATGATGAGTGCCTTGTTGTCTTGCTTCTTACTTCATGTTCATCTTTTATTATATTACATTGTGCCTCCTTGCCTTTTTATATGCTTCATGATGTGATGTTGCCTTTGTCATTTATGTTGCATTTGCATCATGATCATTGTTGTGGTTTGGATATCTATCGTGTGTATATTTGTGGTGGGCTTGTTATATTTATGAACTCCTTCTCATCTTCTTTGCTGTTCCATCTTTCCCTTCCATCTAAACCATCATCAAGTGCAACACCGCATGATTAGCTTCTTCTTTTCAATTATCACACATTTATTGTAAGTGGCATTTTCCTGTCCCAGTCAAATGCTCACTTATTTTCGGTAAATCTTGCTCCATGCCTTATACCTCTCTGTCAAATTTCATTCATTTAGGAGTTGTTTTGGTTGGGTTCAAAAATGGCTCAAGTTTGAATTAAATTCAAACTTGAATTATTTTTATACCTTTAAAAATGGCCAAAACAATTTATTCAAATACTGCATAAATCCAGGACTACATATATATCTTTATCCCTGTGAGTTTCCTTCCCAAAAACCCCTGGCCTTTTCAATCTTGAAGATGTCTAATTATTTTAGGCAGAATAAAAGAAAGGAAGGAAGGCCTCAATTCCATCCGTAGCCCACCTGGGCCTTTCTTTCCCCGGCCCAGCCGAGCCGAACGGCCACCTGCTCCCTCCCTCACGGCGTCTCCTTCCTCCAGAGTACAGCAGCAGCAGCGCCGTGAGCAGGAGGCTCACTAACGTCGAGGCTAGAGCCTGCCTGCGCCCCTATAAAGCCCCGCAACGACCCCTAGGGTTTCCTCCTCCCTCCTCCTTCCCTTCTTGCGCCACCATCTCTCTTCCTCCCCTCTGTTTTCCCTTCTTCTTCAAGATCAGAGAGCACCACCGAGAGCAGAGGAATAAACCGTCGATGCCCGTCGTCATTCTCGCGGCCGGAGGGCCTCAAGCTCGTCTTCGACATGTCGTCCTGCACCCCGTCACCCTCCTCGACCGATCCCCGCAGTTAGTTGGGCGGGAGCCTCCCCAACGCGCCTCCCTGCCGTCGCCGTCGCCATGGCCGGTCGAGCCATGCCGAGCTCGAGCCCGGTGTCGTCCATGTCGTGGTGGCCTTCTTCTTCCTCTGGAGCGACCTCCACGTGCCGGATCGCCAAGTCCAGTGCCCCGTCACGGTCTTCTTCCCCTGCTTCCTCTACGTCACGGATCGAACACCATCTCGCCTTCACGCCATCGGCCACGTCGTCTCCCTCCTCTGCTTCCTCTACTTCCACTTCCTTAACGGTCAGAATTTCGACATGGTTCAGAGCTCCCTCCCGTCGTCTCCGGCGTGTATCCGTCGACCTCGTCGTGTCATATGGTGAGCTGGGTAACGCCCCTTCCTCTCTGTTCCTTCCTCTCGATGTTTGATCACCCGCATGCCTCGCCTAATCATCGCCATGCCGTGCGCCCGAGACGAGCTGCTGCTCGACCTCGAGTTCCCTCGCACCCGAGACGCTCGCTCACTGCGCACCTGCTCCACGCACGCACACACCCCCGCACGCGAGTGCACGCGTAAGGGCCTCGCCTTGCCCCGATTGCATCTGTAGACTGCATCCTGTACGCCATGGTTGAGGTACTCGAGCTCCTCACACCCATGCGCCCTTCCTGCATAGCACACACATCATGCGCACATCCCACCGCGGCCACCGCAAGCCTTTTCCGCAGCCCCGCCGGCGCATGGTAGCTGCAGCAGTCGCCGCTGCTTGTTCCTGTCGCCGACGAAAATCAGTCGTCCGCCATGTAGAAGAAAGCCCCAGCCTTCGCCACAGAACAATAGGTTCATCTGCAGCCGATCCCCCTTTGTATCACAATCACCATTCTAGCACAGTGGCTAGTGCCCTCGGTTCTCAATTGAGAGGTTGCGGATTCAAGTCCCACGCGCCCCAATTTTGCCATGTTTTTCTTTTCTTTTGCACACGCACACTTGGGCCCGATTCCAGTTCTGGCCGCAGCACTCGAATGCTTCGGGCCCATGCTTGTTTTTTTCCTGCCTGTGGATTTAGTTATTTTCCACTTCATGCATAATTACAGGAATGCCATCATTTTGAATTGCTAATAACTAAATATGCATGTATCCAAATTACACAAACTATATATGTAAAATGCTTAGAATTTTGTCTAGTTTCATAACAGGCAACTTTCACCCATGTTTAAAATGCTTAAAATGTTGTTTGACTAAATTTCCTTCTATGCCATGTTAAAAATGATTTAATTCATAACTAAATAACCGTAACTCGGATTTTAATAAACTTTATATGTAAATGGGGTGGAAAAATGCCTAGTTTAACATGGTGGCCTTACTTTGCATGTTTAACAACTCTAAAATTGTGTTTAGGGCAGATCAGTACCAAACCTAAAATATGCATATGAGGATTTTTCCGGACTTGTTGTTTGTTGTTCCGGCCTCATTTAAACTTGCCTAGTTAGGTAGTTTTCATTTGCTTCACCCTCTTGCCATGCTAATAACATTTAATCTTGTAGGGTACATAAACGAGAGAGAACTAAATAAGTCATGTGGTGTTTTCTTCAATATGCAACTCAGTTGCATAATGAGCTCCACTTAATTTGTAGGATTGTTTGTGCACCTTTGCCATGCCATGCTTCATTAAACCGGACATGCATCATACTTGATTGTACATCATACCATGTTCATGTGTTGGTTGTTTACTATGTTGTGTGCTTCTTTCCGGTGTTTGCTTCTTCGGGTTGGTTCCGATCACGTCGCGTTTGTGAGGACCCGTTCGTCTACGTCCGTTTGTCTTCTTCATGGACTCGTTCTTCTTCCTTGGGGGATTTCAGGCAAGATGATCATACCCTCGAAATCACTTCTATCTTTGCTTGCTAGATGATCGCTCTTTTGCTATGCCTATGCTGCGATACCTACCACTGGCTTATCATGCCTCCTATATTGTGAACCAAGCCTCTAACCCACCTTGTCCTAGCAAACCGTTGATCGGCTATGTTACCGCTTTTCTCAGCCCCTCTTATAGCGTTGTTAGTTGCAGGTGAAGATTGAAGTTTGTTCCTTGTTGGAACATGGAGATGTTGTTCCTTGTTGGAACATGGTTACTTGTTGGGATATCACAATATCTCTTATTTAATTAATGCATCTATATACTTGGTAAAGGGTGGAAGGCTCGGCCTTATGCCTGGTGTTTTGTTCCACTCTTGCCACCCTAGTTTTCGTCATATCGGTGTTATGTTCCCGGATTTTGCGTTCCTTACGCGGTTGGGCTATTATGGGAACCTCTTGATAGTTCGCCTTGGATAAAACTCTTCCAGCAATGCCCAACATTGGTTTTACCATTTGCCACCTAGCCTTTTCTTTTCCCTTGGGAGTCGCGCTCCTGAGGGTCATCATTATTTTAACCCCCCTGGGCCAGTGCTCCTCTGAGTGTTGGTCCAAACTGTCAGCCGCCGGTGGCCACCAGGGGTAACTCTGGGCTGGCCTACCGGAAGTTTGGACAATCTGAGTGTGCCCTGAGAACGAGATATGTGCAGCTCCTATTGGGATTTGTCGGCACATTCGTGCGGTGTTGCTGGACTTGTTTTACCATTGTCGAAATGTCTTGTAACCGGGATTCCGAGTCTGATCGGGTCTTCCCGCTAGAAGGAATATCCTTCATTGACCATGAGAGCTTGTTATGGGCTAAGTTGGGACTCCCCTGCAGGGATTTGAACTTTCGAAAGCCGTGCCCGCGGTTATGGGCAGATGGGAATTTGTTAACGTCCGGTTGTAGAAAACCTGAAGTTGACCTTAATTAAAATACATCAACCGCGTGTGTAACCGTGATGGTCTCTTTCCGGCGGAGTCCGGGAAGTGAACACGGTGTTGGAGTTATGCTTGACGTAGGTTGTCCTAGGATCACTTCTTGATCATAGTTTCTCGATCATGCTTTGCCTTCTCTTCTCGCTCTCATTTGCGTATGTTAGCCACCATATATGCTAGTCGCTTGCTGCAGCTCCACCTCATACCTTTACCTTACCCATAAGCTTAAATAGTCTTGATTGCGAGGGTGCGAGATTGCTGAGTCCCCGTGGCTCACAAATACTTCCAAAACCAACTTGCAGGTGCCGATGAGACCGTGCAGATGACGCAACCAAGCTCAAGGAGGAGCTCGATGAAGATCTTTTCCTTTGTGTTGTTTCGTTCTAGTTGATCAGTAGTGGAGCCCAGTTGGGGTCGATCGGGGGCCTTGTCGCATTTGGGGTTCTTCTTTTATTTTGGTTCCGTAGTCGGACCTTGATTGTATTTGGATGATGTAATGCTTTATTCATGTAATTGTGTGAAGTGGCGATTGTAAGCCAACTATGTATCTCTTTCCCTTATGTATTACATGGGTTGTGTGAAGATTACCTCACTTGCGACATTGCTTTCAATGCGGTTATGCCTCTAAGTCGTGCTTCGACACGTGGGAGATATAGCCGCATCGAGGGCGTTACACACAAGAAGTCAAAGACATGAAAATATTGCAACTCAGTTTGCACATATAAGTGAAGCTCTTATTCATAACCAAAGATTGGTAATGCTTATCATTAAACCATCCCATCATTGGTGAATAAACTTTAATTGTTTCAAAATTACATGCTACAACATGCTTAAATAAGCAAACATGCAACAAGTTATTCAACAAGGAATCATCATCAAGATTAGAGGTCATATCAAAATGATTAAACACTGGAACAATTATTTTCAAATGTATTTGATCTAAATTGGAGTTATTCCCTGATTCACAAGGTTCTTTCACATCAATAGTTAGTTCAAATGGTGTAGTCAAAATTGTTGTTATTGCATTTGTTTGATCACATGGCGAAGTCAAATCATGAACATAGTCCTCTAAAGTAGGTGCTGTGATCAAAGTAGTGGGTAGCTCATCACATGGTGCATTTAAATTGACAAGGCATTCATCATACTCATGTGGAGGTGGAAGATTAATACCTTTGACATTACCTCTTATGGTCAACTCAGATGATGTAGGCACTCTACGTGGTGACACGTCACATGGTGGAGGTGATGTAGTGCTCTCAACAATGGATGTTGTTGTCATTGTAGGTGCAGTGGTGGAAGGAACAACCGTCACAACTCTTGGAATTTGCACCTTTCGCTTGTTTGTCTTGTGGGCAACACGTCTTGCTATCTCCTGTTCAGCTTTGCAAGCAAGATGAAACAAACGGTCCATAGGATAACACTTTTCATGAAGTAGTATCTCCTGAATGTCACGGTTTAATCCTCCCCAAAATATATCCATAAAATCTTCTTCACTTTTTTATAAAGAGGAATGCAACAAAGTAGTTTGTAAATCATCATAATATTTCATTACGGAGTCACTACCTTGTTTTAAATGTTACAACTTTTTAATCATGTCACGAGTATAATAAGCGGGGACGAATGTATGTCACATGGCAAGTTTCAAATTATCCCAAGTAGTAGGTATATAATCAGGGTGTAAACGACAATATTCACTCCACCAAACTGAAGCATAACCAGTGAATGAACTAACCGTGACCTGAACTTTTTTACATGCAGCAAAATTATGGGAAGCAAATATATTATTTATGTCGAACTCCCATTCAATATATAAAGCAGGTCTAAAACGGCCATTAAATGATGGTATTGAAACATTAACCGATCATGTTCATTTTGATGTCTGTGCACCTCTCATGACGGTTGTGGTATTTGCTCCGGTGGTGGCACGTCTCCCACGATCGACAAAGCCCATGAATTGACTCTGGTTCCTGTCATGATTAGTAGAAAACAAGAAACATAATGAAAAAAATAATGTTCCTATAAACTACTGGGATGTGGTGGTAAACTCTCACACTATAGCAAATATCAAAGTGTTACAAGTTCTTACCATGCAACAGGTGGTGACTAGCAGCCAACGGTGTCAAATAACTTCAAAAGTTGGGTAAAGCGATTGCTAGGTGAGCGTATGTATGCACGGTGTAAAAATATGTGGAGCTGTGTTGGCTTTATATATGTGGGGAAAATGCTACGACCACGTTAATTAATGCGAGCTAAAAATTCGTTCAATATGGTCGAGTGCTGGTCCTAGACTAGACCGTGTTAGAGATGCGAGCCTAGGACACAAGTGAAATTCACGTACAGACTTAAGATGCAACAAAACTTATGAGCGACGCAGCAACCAGAAAGTTCTAGCACTATTATACCTTGAAATACTTTGTATGTGGCTGCTCTCTCTTTGCTTTTTTATTCTGCCAACCTCTTTTTTTGTCAACCAAAGAACAAACGGATCCGAGAACCAAACCTGCCTTCACAAAGAAAAAAAAACTACACGCAGCAGTCCTTCGAAAACTACTACCAATTGGATCAGAGGTTTTTTCCTATCTCTCAAGGATTGACGTGGAGTACTACTCCCAAACTCCCTCCCACATTTTTTTTCAACCTTGTCAAACGGATCTGCAATCCTTCCTTTTAGTACGTGGCACAAGCAAGCAAAAATATCTAGACTTTCCAAAAATAACTGTTGGTCAAACTTTCCAAACCAACTAGTTTCCTTCCGTGGCAAAATAACATGCAAAATAACTTGGAAAGAAAAATGTTTTTTTTCAATTCCCAAGCGTGAAATAATCCCTTCCAAACTCTCTCTCTTCTTACCTTTTCTTTCCACTCTCACATTCCAAGTCAAGGCCAAATCTAACCTTCCCCAAAAATGCATAAATGGGCAAATTGTCTTCCTTGGAACTTGTGCCACGAAATTCTATTGCCCTCTTTTTTTCTTCAACCGGACCAGAGGGATTGGATCTGTGTTGCCTGCTCCTTCCCCATGCTCTCATCCATGCTCCTGCTCTGTCCTATGGCTGTCTTTTTCTCCATTTTCTTCCTAAACTAATCATCTCTTCCCTGATTTTAAGGGGGTGGGGGCGGGCCTTATTTTATTTCAATCAAATCATGCCACGTATGCGGGAGTATGGATGGGCGCACGCTGGGGGAGCAGGCAAGTCTCATCCAGAGGAATTTGGGTGAGAGAAAAAAACTGATTCGCGTTCCAAAACAGCCACTAGCACAATCTTCAAAAAGATGTGACGTCCGAGCTTTTCACAAGAGAAAGTACTCTTTTATTTCCAAGATAGACACACTAGATCCTTTTAGTTAAAAAACTCTCGATCACAACTTTCCAAACGAACCAAACTGCGTAAATCTTTCCTTCTTTTATTTCTCAACTTCCAAAAAGATTCGGATCAGTCAATATGCTGATCAACTATATATCCTCCTTTTATTGCAATTCTTGCCTTCTATCTCTCTTCCTTCCTTTCTTCTCTCCTTGTTTACCACGAAAAGGACCAAGTGCAAGGAAAGAACGGATCAGCAAACTTCCCAAACGTATAAAATCCCTTGATTGATGTGCATATTTCTTTCAACTCTTTCTTCTCTTTCCAAAAGGAAACAACATACGTGGGGAATAACAACCTAAAGCCCAACCGATCTTGTCTTTTTTTCAGCCGCAACAAACTTTTCTCTCTAGCAACTCAGATCCCAAAACGTGATTCCCACCAGGTTTTGTTTGCAACGTGGTTTCCAAGGTCAAAGATTCCAGATTAGCACTTGCCCTTTTATCTTTCTTCTTTCCAGACACACAACGGGCCTTTTCTTTCTTTTCTTTCCTGACCGATCCAATCACCTTTTTTTAACTCACAACATCTCACGAACAAGTCAGTTGACTAGAACGTGGTGTCTCTCTTACCAAGAATTGTGGGGTTCGTTTCCTTCAAGAAAAAAAGTGCAAGGCAAACCAGATTTTTCTTCTTTCTCTCCAATATTGCCCGTACCAATATGTTGAACTTATTTTTTTGTGCACGATCCAATCTTTCTTTTTTTAAGGATCTTTTCTCAACTTTTTCTCTCCATAAGGTGAATCATGCTCCAAGACGACGACAAACAACAAAAGTGGCAACGGAAGATGGCAATGAAGTGGATGACAGTGTATGTGGATGCAACGTGAACAAAAAGTGACTAGAACTCTAAACGCTAAAAGTTTAGACGCTAAAACCAGCAACTCAACACATGAAGCAACCGAAAATTCAACAAATGCAAAAAGTAAGTGATAATAGAGAAAAGGCTTAGACTGTCTGGGACACGGATGAACTAATCTAACTGTTTTTTGGCTTTTTCGTGGACTGTAGGTATGAAAAACATATGCAAACTAGACTATGAAAAGCTGGAAAATCTCATCGAGCAACCTGAAAACTGATACCACTTGATACAAGCAAAGGTGTCCCGTCTTTCGATGAGATGATAACTATCTATTTGGTGGAGAAGACTTTGACGATCCGACTACAAACGTATACGAAGTTGCTCCTTAGCAATCGCTAAACCAACTCCGAGAGGTTATTGACCACACCGGAGCACGATCAACCTCACCACGAAGGTCTATTCCTGCAAGCAATCGAAGAAGAAGCAAGAATATGATTGAGCAATCTGAATATTGCGAGTATGGATGAAGTATTGAGAAAAGTGGAGTTTCATAAGCGGTCTTGGTCTGGTCGTTGGACACAAACAAAGTACACAAAGTTGCAGCGATGGCTAACTTTTAACTAAATAAAACCCAAGTCTAAACGATGCCTTAAGGGCTATATTTATAGGGGAAAAGAGAGGGGATTTCGTCCACCCTTGGCAAGGTGGGACTAAAGTACCTCCCTGTTCGTTTCCCCTACAATATGGACTCTAAAAATAGCCTATGAAGTAGTATTTCGAAATTACATGGGCCTGGCCCAAAAATAAGGTGGCGCAACACCAATAATATGTTATGGACGAAATTTATAAAAGGCCATCTTGTATATTTCGTCCATCTTGTATGTCATCATAGTGGCTTCTAAGTGCGGAAATCTCCACTACAAACT
Source organism: Triticum urartu (assembly GCF_003073215.2). Taxonomy (NCBI): domain Eukaryota; kingdom Viridiplantae; phylum Streptophyta; class Magnoliopsida; order Poales; family Poaceae; genus Triticum; species Triticum urartu. Next base: position 249,126,853 of record NC_053027.1, on the reverse strand, counting down.
CCGTTCTTGTTCTCTTCGCACGCGCCTTGGTCTTCATGCTTGATAATGCTCCAATGTTCATCCTTCTTCTCCATGCTAGGCCCTTCAGCTGTAAGCAACAAAAATGTATCAAAGTTAGGCAACATCATATTCTCATGAACTTCAGAAACATTAACAAGAAACAAAAGCACCTGGTAATATAATTGGCGTGTGTGATATATACTAATCGATCCAATAGGTATAGTAGTAGGGGTTGTGGGTGTAACTATGGCCTCCATGTCCTCATCAAAGGTATTCTCTCCAAGCAATGAAATTATCGGTAACAGATAGTTTTGTGATAAGATAATTTGTAACGGGTAATGTTGGTGTCAAAACCGGCGGATCTCGGGTAGGGGGTCCCGAACTGTGCGTCTAGGCCGGATGGTAACAGGAGGCAAGGAACACGATGTTTTTACCCAGGTTCGGGCCCTCTTGATGGAGGTAAAACCCTACGTCCTTCTTGATTAATATTGATGATATGGGTAGTACAAGACTAGATCTACCACGAGATCAAGGAGGCTAAACCCTAAAAGCTAGCCTATGGTATGGTTGTTGTATGATGAAGTTGTCCTACGGACTAAAACCCTCCGGTTTATATAGACATCGGAGGGGGTTAGGGTTACACAAAGTCGGTTACAATGGTAGGAGATCTTGAATATCCGCATCTCCAAGCTTGCCTTCCACGCCAAGGAAAGTCCCATCCGGACACGGGACAAAGTCTTCAATCTTGTATCTTCATAGTCCTGGAGTCCAGCTGAAGGTATAGTCCGGCTACCCGGACACCCCCTAATCCAGGACTCCCTCAGTAGCCCCCGAACCAGGCTTCAATGATGACGAGTCCGACACGCAGATTGTCTTCGGCATTGCAAGGCGGGTTCTTCTCCAAATTCCGTGTACCTGCTGGATAATGTCCGATTTTCGTAATGTAGCGCACCTTGGCTTCCACGCCCAATAATGGCCGTCTTCCACGTGTTAAACGAATGCGAAAAGTCGGGGTGTTTTTACATTCACACCCCTAGCCGCATAAATGAGCCGCCTATTTAATGGGATGGGGATTAAGATCCAAACCACACCTTCTCCTCTCTGCGAGTAATCATCAGAGCGCCTCCAGCAAAGGTCCATTCCAACATGGCCAGCCGTCGCAGCTCCTCCTCTCGCCCTTCCAGTCCTAAACCTAGAGACTGGGAGAGGTGCTCCATCTCGCACAGCGAGCTAGTGTCGCTTCAGGCCAAGGGATTTCTCCCTCAGGCCTATATGGTCCCGGTCCGAGCCGAACTCGCCACCTATAATGGCGGAGAGCAAGCGGAGAGCACCCCCAATCCCTCCAAAGGAGAGCGGGTGTGCCTCGTCCCTTATCTAATAAGAGGACTTGGATTTCCAATTCATCCATTTCTCTGTGGGCTTCTGGAGTTCTACGGCCTCTAGCTGCACAATCTCACACCCGCCTCTATATTGCATATCGCAGGCTTCATCGCCCTTTGCGAGCTATTCTTGGGTGTTGAGGCTCATTTCGCGCTGTGGAGGAGGTTATTCTGCCTGGTGCCCCGCTCTCAAGAGGGGTCTATATATCAAGTGGGCGGAGCCAAAGTGTGGCGTATCACCGGGACCGGATATCTATCCGGAACCCCAAAGAAGGCGTCCGAGGACTGGCCTTCGGAATGGTTCTATATAGATGATGTCCCGCTGGCGAATCCTATCCGGGCCGGTCTCCCCGAATTCAACAGTGCTCCCTTAAAGAAACGCCTAAGCTGGCGTCCGTGGAGCTCTCAGAGAGAAGGCTACAGGGACGTCCTTCACCTGATGGGTCGGATAAGACTATTGGCTCATTCCGGACTAACCATGATTGAAGTCATGGCTGCATGCATTATGCGGGGGGTGCAGCCGCTTCAATATAGAGGCCACCCCATGTGGGATTTTAACGGGGAGGATGATGCCACCCGTTACGGTCGTAAGGGACCAGCCTCAGCTGCCGCTCTAGTAAAGATCTTATCCTCTTTGTACAAGGGAGAAGAGGAGGAATTCCTCCACGTCAACCCGCAGGGCGGATTTTCTATGTACAACCCTCCGAGTTGGGTAAGTGGACAATTGTGCTTGCCCATCTGTTTTATATTCCCATGATTAAATATGTAGTCTTCCGATTTCAACGCAGGAACCGCGTCAGGAAGTAAAGGATATAAACAGCCGTCCCCCATAGCCCGAGGATCCAGAACAGTCCCTCGATCCAGACTCCGAAGAGGATCCGGACATATCGGTGGAGCTGATTGACGGGGTGTTTCATCAGCTAAGCAAGGACAATACCTTGGTGGCCATTACGGCTGATTACCCAGGGTTAATCCCGGCCTCCCAGGTAACAGAGAGCGGAGTCTCATCCCCTTGAGAAGGAATCCATTCTCATGCATTTCAGTTTTCCTGACAACGACCGTGTTTTGCAGGGGAGGTTTTCGAGGCGGGAGGCCGAACCTGCGGCGGCTAGCCAACGAGGGGCCGCCGGGCCCCGTGGGGTAAAAAGGAATTTAGTCCGGACTGAGACGCCGGCGCAAAGGTATAGCGCACCCTCTTTTTCCCTAGTGTTATTCCTTCAGGGCATATTAACGTTCGTGCTGTCTTCAGGACGAAGAGACCTCGCCGGACTACATCTGGAGAGGTTGCCAATCGCGCCTCCACCAGCCAGGCTCCAACGCCTGGCCCGGAAGCAGAAGCCAACACAAGGCACACACCGGACGCTCCTCCGACAGAGGATGCGGACAGGCTGTCTGCCACCAATTCCGAGGTGGAGAGTGCCATGAACCACAGGCGTCGCCGGACAGTTGCGACGCTTGTTTCTTCCAAGAGGCATTAGATGCCTTCAATTCGGGAGATGCGTATCTCCGTGCCGCTCAAAATGGTTTAGCCAGAGCCACGGAGCAATATGTAAAAGACATACGGGTAAGAAATTTTTGGTAAATATATATATATATATACCAGTAGCCCCCGAGACTTGAAACAGTTAGAGTAACTGATTTAAGGATCATTTGTTATGCAGGTTCTTACAAAGAAGAATACCGTACTGTCCCAGGAGCTGCAAGAGTGCAAAGCCCAACTAGAGGCCGCACTAGCCGCGGCAGGGGAGCCCAAAGAGACCCCCTCTGGTAAGATACACTTCGAAAGATTAGTATCTTGCGAAGTGCGGCGTGGGTGTAAATCTGACAAATCATATTGCAGATGGCGCCGGACTAGATCCGGAGAGGCAACAACTCTTGCGCCGGCTAAAGTCCGGTGAGAGTATATTGACAAGGGTGAGGCAGGAGAAGAATGATCTTCAGGATGCCAACACCAAGCTGGACGTTGAACTTAAAGATGTTCGTGGCCAGCTGTCGGACTCTACTAAGGAGAATCAGCGGCTTCGACGCGGCATATTTAGTAAGTGCTTAAGCGAATCTTTGAAAGAAAAGAGTTCGGCGAGGAAGTCGACTAACAGAGTAATGTCTATAGGTATGCTAACGGGTCATCCTACAGAGGAGATGCCCGGTTCTATGGGTGACCTTCTTCCCGAGCTCTCGCAACTGCACGAGCGAGTTCGGCAGGCGATGCGAGGCGTTGCCCAAGCCTTATGGCCTTCCCACTCCATGCCCGAGGGCCTTGGAGAGCTTTCGGAGAAGCTTAAGGGAGCTCGGCGGCGCTTTCGGTTGTGGTAGATATCGGCCTGCTGACAAGGCGCTAGGGAGGCCTGGGCCATGGTGAAGACGCGGTACACGAAGTCTGACCCAAACCACATGGCCGAGGTCGGACCTGTGGGGCCTGACGGGAAGGAGATCCCTGTAAGCTTAGTGTACGGCCAAGTAGAATTGGCCGCAAAGTATTCCTAGCAGGACTTGTAAGTTAGACAGCCTGTTAGATGGTATTGAAGAGGAATACAATCAGTCAGAGTGACTATGTAATTTTTAATTGACATGTGTAATGCCTTCTAGCCAGATTGTAGATCGTTTGTCGTTGCCGACCTTTTCGCTTCAACCTTAGGACCTGACGGTCCGAAGTGTGTCCGAATACCCTACCGGTTATGTAAGAACCAGGCGTAGGGGTCATTAGTGCTTTATCAGACAAGTGCCCAACTAGTTATGTTATATTACATGGTTAGTAAGAAACATCTTCCAGAGAGAATAGTTCCGTTAGGGGTTCCTTTCTCTGGGAGGCATGCCCTAAAGTGCATGTCCGGACTGCAAACGTAGGAAAATCATCTGGGGGCATATATATAAATAAGTAAAAAGGTCATCTTTTAGTTCACCAACCAAATATTCCCTTAAGAATGCTAGCTTTCGGCTTCACCCAATCTGAGGTACACATCTGGCTGATCCGGCAGTAACAATCGCAGAGGTGCTCCCTTTACCACCTAGCTGAAAAATCGGGAACGTAGGGGTAAGCACAGGAGCCAGGCAACCCAGCTTGGCCAAAACTTAAGTCATATCGATGCATATAATGGTGAAGAAAAGGTACATGCGGAAGTTTGACACATGTGGTGGGCGTGAAGCCCGTATAAATAAGCTTCTGTTAAAGAAGCCCCCAGGTTTAATGAGCGCGAGTAGCACGTCACTTGAGGAGCCTTTAAGGGCTATAAAAGAAAAGAGGGGAAGGAGAGAAATGTAAGACAAAAAATGTAAAAAATGGACAGAGGAAGGAGACAAACACAGAGTCCGGCGCTAGGCGTAGAATCTTCGGAGACAGGCTGCGTTCCATGGGTTCGGCTTGAGTCGGTTATCCGACGCATCTCGCAGGCGGTATGCTCCACCAGTCAGGACTTGGTCGATTATGAAGGGACCTTCCCACTTGGGCTTCAGCTTGTCCTTTTTCTTGTCCGGCAGGCGTAGAACTAATTCGCCAACGTTGTAGTTTTTGGCCCGCACTTCTCTGCTTTGATATCTTCGAGCCTACTGTTGATAGAATGCGGAACGAGCCTTTGCCACGTCGCGCTCCTCCTTTAAGGCGTCCAAACCGTCCTGCCGATCGAGCTCGGCTTCCCTTTCTTCGTACATGCGCACTCGAGGTGAGTCATGAATTATGTCGCAGGGCAAGATTGCCTCTGCGTCGTACACCATAAAAAATGGTGTGTATCCGGTGGTGCGATTCGGCGTGGTCCGTAGCCCCCAGAGTACAGAGTCGAGCTCCTCTACCCAGTGCGTGTTAGATTCCTTGAGGGACCGCACTAATCTGGGTATGATGCCGCTCATGATGAGACCATTTGCATGTTCGACCTGACCGTTAGTTTGTGGGTGATAGACGGAAGCATAATCGAGCTTAATGCCCATGTTTTTGCACCAGAGTTTTACCTCATCGGACGTAAAGTTCGTGCCGTTATCGGTGATGATGCTGTGGGGGACGCCATAACGGTGTACGACCCCGAATATAAAGTCTATCACAGGTCCAGATTCGGCCGTCTTAACAGGCTTGGCTTCTATCCATTTGGTGAACTTATCCACCATGACCAGTAAGTATTTTTTCTTGTGGGTTCCGCCTTTAAGGGGTCCCACCATGTCAAGCCCCCAGACCGCGAAAGGCCAAGTGATGGGGATAGTTTGGAGGGCGGTGGGTGGCATATGGCTTTGTTTTGCAAAAAGCTGGCAACCGACGCATTGTTGGACCAAGTCCTGAGCGTCCGCCCGGGCCGTTGGCCAATAAAAGCCTGTACGGAAAGCCTTGCTTACAAGGGACCGAGCTGTGGCGTGATGGCCACCGAGTCCGGCATGAATTTCAGCCAGTAGGTTCCGCCCTTCCTCTTCGGAGATGCACCTTTGAAGGACTCCGGTAGTGCTTTTCTTATAAAGTACTCCCTCATGGACTTTATAGGCTTTAGATCGCCGCACTATACAGCGTGCCTTGTTTTGGTCCTCTGGGAGTTCCTGCCTAGTAAGGTAGGCTAGGAATGGTTCTGTCCACGGGGCGATAACGACCATTAGTACGTGGGCTGAGGTTGTGATTTCATTGGCAGAGCCTCCGATTATGTCAGATTGTTCGGCGTCGGACAGTGCGGTTGGGTCCGGGCTAATATTGCCATGTTCCCCTTCCCATACTACGGATGGCTTGAACAGCCTTTCCAGGAAGATGTTGGGGGGGACCGCATCGTGTTTTGCGCCGATGGGTGCCAGGACGTCTGCCGCCTGATTGTTTTCTCGGGCTATATGGTGAAATTCGAGCCCCTCAAACCGAGTTGACATTTTGAGGACGCCATTGCGGTAAGCTGCCATTTTTGGATCCTTGGCATCGAAGTCTCCATTTATTTGGGATATCGCGAGGTTCGAATCCCCGCGCACCTCTAGGCGTTGAATGCCCATGGATACTGCCATCCGGAGACCATGTAAAAGGGCCTCATATTCGGCTGCATTGTTGGAGTCTGTGTACATAATCTGGAGTACATATTGAACTGTGTCTCCTGTGGGCGACGTCAAAACGACGCCGGCCCCTAGTCCGGCCAACATTTTGGAACCGTCGAAGTGCATGATCCAGTTTGAATATGTGCCGTACTCTTTAGGGAGTTCGACCTCCGTCCATTCTGCGACGAAGTCAGCCAAAACTTGCGACTTGATAGCTCGCCGTGGCCTATAAGTTATGTCGAACGGGAGGAGCTTGATGGCCCATTTTGCAATCCGGCCCGTTGCGTCACGGTTGTTTATAATATCATTGAGTGGTACTTCCGATGCTACTATGATTGAACACTCTTGAAAGTAGTGTCATAGCTTCCGGGATGCCATGAATACCGCATATGCAATTTTTTGATAATGTGGGTACCGTGATTTGCATGGGGTGAGGACAGTGGACACATAGTAAACTGGCTTTTTAAGGGGGAATTTTTGTCCGTCCGTTTCCCGCTCGACGACGAGTACTGCGCTGACAACTTGATGGGTTGCTGCAATGTACAATAGCATTGGTTCGCCGATATTTGGCGCGGCCAGGACGGGGTTTGTTGCCACTATGGCTTTTATTTCCTCGAGTCCGGCCGTGGCGGCATCCGTCCACTCGAAGTGTTTGGTGCGCCGAAGGAGGCGATAGAGGGGTAGCGCCTTTTCTCCCAACCGGGAGATAAAGCGGCTTAGAGCCGCCACGCATCCGGTTAATTTTGTATTTGTTTGAGGTCCTTTGGGATATCCAATTGTGACAAAGCTCATATCTTGGCTGGATTTGCTTCGATTCCTCTACCGGATACAATGAAGCCCAAGAGCTTTCCGGCTGGAACGCCGAAAACGCATTTTTCCGGATTTAGCTTGATGTCATATGCTCGGAGGTTGTCAAGTGTAAGCCTCAAGTCGTCTACTAGAGATTCTACATGTCTTGTTTTTACGACCACATCATCCACGTATGCCTCTATTGTTTTGCCGATCTGGTTTGCCAGACATGTCTGAATCATGCGCTGATATGTTGCACCGGCGTTTTTGAGCCCGAAAGGCATTGTGTTGAAGCAGAATGGGCCGTATGGGGTGATGAATGCCGTTGCGGCTTGGTCTGACTCGGCCATCTTGATTTGATGGTAACCGGAGTATGCATCGAGGAAGCACAACGAATCGTGTCCTGCAGTGGCGTCGATAATTTGATCGATGCGGGGGAGGGGGAAGGGATCCTTTGGGCAAGCCTTGTTAAGGTCTTTGAAGTCAACGCACAGGCGCCAGGATTTGTCCTTCTTTGGTACCATCACCAAGTTTGCTAGCCAGTCCGGATGTTTTATATCTCTGATGAATCCGGCCTCCAATAGTTTGGCTAGCTCCTCTCCCATTGCTTGTCTCTTGGGCTCTGAGAAACGCCGAAGGGCTTGTTTGACAGGTTTGAATCCTTTTAGGATATTTAAGCTGTGTTCGGCCAGCCTGTGTGGGATTCCTGGCATGTCTGAAGGGTTCCATGCAAAAATGTCCCAGTTCTCCCGTAGGAATTCTCGCAGTGCGACGTCTACATCAGGGTTTAATGGTGCCCCAATGGAAGCTGTTTTATTGGGGTCCGTTGGATGGACCTGGAATTTGACTATGTCATCCGCTGGTTTAAAGGAGGTGGACTTGGATCTTTTATCGAGTATCACATCGTCCCTGTTTATCGTGGAGCGCAGCGTAGTCAGTTCCTCAGCCGCTAGTGCTTCGGACAGTGCCTCAAGGGCCAATGCAGCTGTCTTGTTTTCGGCGCGGAGGGCTATGTCCGGATCACTAGCGAGAGTGATGATTCCGTTCGGCCCGGGCATCTTGAGCTTCATGTACCCGTAATGGTGTATTGCTTGCAAGATTGTAAACGCTTCCCGTCCCAGCAGAGCATGGTATCCGCTACTGAACGGGGCCACTTGGAATGTGACCTCTTCAGACCTATAATTATCCGGCGTGCCGAACACCACATCTAGTGTGATTTTTCCCGCACAGCGCGCTTCTCGAATGGGGATTATTCCTCTAAAGGTTGTGCTGCTTCGCTCAATGCGGTTCCAGTCTATTTCCATTTTTTGAAGGGTTTCCTCATAAATGAGGTTCAATCCGCTGCCTCCGTCCATGAGTACCTTGGTGAGGCGAAAGCCGTCCACTATAGGACTGAGTACCAATGCGGCTGGTGCTTGAGCTGTTCGGATTTTAGGTTCATCACTGGCATTAAAAGTAATAGCCGTGTCACTCCATGGGTTTATTGTTGCTACTTGATAGACTTCGGCGAGGCTGCGGAGTGTTCTTTTTCGCATATTATTTGATGCGGAAGTCTCGAAGACTGTTAAGACTGTACTGGAGTCCCTGAGGTGGTTTTCTGCGGCCTCCGGAATTAGGAGATCTTCGCCCCTTTTGGCCACCTGCCAGAGTATCCAACATGCTCTAAGGCCATGAGTTGGTGTGGCGTCCTCTGTACTATGAATTTTACAGGGTCCATTAAGCCATCCCTCCAGTACGGTTCCATGCCCTGTAGAGGGTTTTGGTTTTTTGGTTTTTAACCCGGGCGTCTGATGATGATGCACCCTTTTATTTCGGACGAGGTTTCTATTCAGGGCCGGATTGTTCCAAAATTTAGTTTTGGTTTTCCGGGCGCTTTCCATCGCAAAGTACTTTTGTACTATGGACGACAAGTCAGAGAAGCGTGTAATATCACGATGACCTGTGGCGTTGAGGATTCCCTTGTCCGTGCAATTATTGCAAAAGATTGAGATTGCGTCTTCCTCGCGACAGTCCTTTATCCTGTTCATAACCAGGAGGAACCTTGCCCAGTAATGATGTACTATTTCTTCGGGCTTTTGCCTAATTTGGGATAGATCGCTTATGTTCGGGTGGGTGGGTGGAATTAAATCCGGAACTTCACCCAATCTAAGACTCAGAGGCCAAGGAGTTTCCGAACTCTGAAGTTTGGATTCTTGGATGTTGTCCAGTGAATCTAGCCCGCTGCCTGATTCTATGTTCAGGTCTTGAGTTACATCCTCCCCTCTGCGGGTATCCGGCTTGGAGGGATCGGGAATCCGGACATAGCTAGTCCTTAAGATAGATGAAGAGTCGCCGCACTATACCTCTACCACGGCAACGTGATGGGTGACTTGGGGAGAATTAATTTCTCTTAGATCGGGTTTAAGTCCAACCTGGTCATAATCTGTAGTGACCCCCAAGGTGGCGATGCGATCTAAGAGCTCGTTTACGGAAGAGAGCTCCATTGGATCTAACTGCTCGACGAGTTCCGAGCTGACATGAAGATTTCTTTTGATGACCCGAGAGGTCACCGTCGGTGCAACGGCCGAACAGGCGGTCATGAGAAAACCGCCTAGCTGGAGAGTTTGGCCGACAGCCAAGGCTCCCTTAGTAACGGCGCCGTCTTTAAAGACGGGAAGAGGCATCCTTCCTGATTGCGACGGTACAGAGGAACTCTCAATGAAAGCACCAATGTCGGTGTCAAAACCGGCGGATCTCGGGTAGGGGGTCCCGAACTGTGTGTCTAGGCCGGATGGAAATAGGAGGCAAGGAACACGATGTTTTTACCCAGGTTCGGGCTCTCTTGATGGAGGTAAAACCCTACGTCCTGCTTGATTAATATTGATGATATGGGTAGTACAAGAGTAGATCTACCACGAGATCAAGGAGGCTAAACACTAAAAGCTAGCCTATGGTATGGTTGTTCTATGATGAAGTTGTCCTACGGACTAAAACCCTCCGGTTTATATAGACACCGGAGGGGGTTAGGGTTACACAAAGTCGGTTACAATGGTAGGAGATCTTGAATATCCGCATCGCCAAGCTTGCCTTCCACGCCAAGGAAAGTCCCATCCGGACACGGGACGAAGTCTTCAATCTTGTATCTTCATAGTCCTGGAGTCCGGCTGAAGGTATAGTCCGGCTACCCGGACACCCCCTAATCTAGGACTCCCTCAGGTAAAAGTAAATAAAGCAACTAAGGTGCAGCAAGGTGGACCAATACTTTTTGTAGCAAAGTATAAGCCTGGACAAACTCTTATATAAAGCAAAGCGCTCCCGAGGGCATATGTGAATTGTTATCAAGATAGTTTTCATCATGCTCATATGATTCATGTTCGTTACATTGATAATTTGATATGTGGGTGGACCGGTGCTAGGGTGCTGCCCTTCCTTGGACAAGCCTCCCACTTACGATTAACCCCTCTCGCAAGCATCTGCAACTACGAAAGAAGTATTAAGATAAACCTAAACATAGCATGAAACATATGGATCCAAATCAGCCCCTTACGAAGCAACAGATAAACTAGGGTTTAGGCTTCTGTCACTCTAGCAACTCATCATCTACTTATTACTTACCAATGCCTTCCCCTAGGCCCAAATAATGATAAAGTGGCATGTAGTCGACGTTCACATAACACCACTAGAGGAGAGACAACACACATCTCATCAAAATATCGAACGAATACCAAATTCACAAGATTACTTATAGCAAGACTTCTCCCATGTCCTCAGGAACAAACGTAACTACTCACAAAACATATTAATGATCAAGATCAGAGGAGTATTAATTATCATTAAGGATCTGAAAATATAATCTTCCACCGGATAAACCAACTAGCATCAACTACAAGGAGTAATCAACACTACTAGCAACCCACAGGTACCAATCTGAGGTTTTGGGACCAAGATCGAATACAAGAGATAAACTAGGGTTTGAGAGGAGATGGTGCTGGTGAAGATGTTGATGGAGATTGACCCCCCCCTCGATGAGTGGATCGATGGTGATGGTGATGGCGACGATTTCCCCCTCCTGGAGGGATGTTTCCCCAGCAGAACAACTTCGCCGAAGCCCCAGATTGGTTCTTCCCAGGTTCCGCCTCGAGACGCGGGCGCTTCATCCTGAAAGCTTCCTTTTTATTTTTTCCAAGGTGAAAGACACCATATAGCCAAAGATGGGAACCGGAGGCCTGCCAGGGGACCCACAGGGTCGGGGGCGCCCCCAGGGGGTAGGGCGCGCCCTTCTCCCTTGTGGCTGGCTGGTGGCCCCATCTGGTACTTTCTTTGCCCAATATTTTTTATATATTCCAAAAATAAGCTCCATGAAGTTTCAAGACTTTTGGAGTTGTGCAGAGAAGAGGTCTCTAATATTTGCTCCTTTCCCAGTCCAGAATTCCAGCTGCCGGCATTCTCCCTCTTCTTGTAAACCTTATAAAACAAGAGAGAATAAAAAGTAAAATATAGGCCCTTGACTCTTGTTTAAGGGTAGAAGATAAAAGTAAAAGATAGGCCCCTCGCTGAGGGAAGCAGAGGTTGTCATGCTCTTTTATGGTTGGATGTACAAAATCTTAATGCAATAGAACATCACTTTATATTGCCACTTGCGATAAGAACCTTTATTATGTACTCTGTCGCTTTTATTTCTTCCATATCACATGTTCGTATAAAGCTTATTTTCTTCATGCTAATAGATCATACATATTTAGAGAGCAATTTTTATTGCTTGCACCGATGACAACTTACTTGAAGGATCTTACTCAATCCATACATAGGTATGGTGGAGTCTCATGGCAAAATGGGTTTTGGGATATTTTGAAGGAAAAGTAGTATCTCTACTTGGTGCAAATAATTTGGCTAGCATGAGAGGGAAAGGCAAGCTCAACATGTTGGATGATCCATGACAATATAACTTCTATTCGGAAATAAGAAAACATAGCCCATTATGTTGTCTTCCTTGTCCTACATCGACCTTTTAGCCCTAGATTGGTTCTACCCAGGTTCCGCCTCGAGACGGCGGCGCTTCGTCCCGAAAGCTTCTTTTTTATTTTTTCCAGGGTGAAAGACACCATATAGCCAAAGATGGGCACCGGAGGCTTGCCAGGGGGGCACACAAGGTCAGGGGGTGCGCCCAGGGGGGTAGGGCACGCCCTCCACCCTTGTGGCTGGCTGGTGGCCCCCCTCTGGTACTTTCTTCGCCCAATATTTTTATATATTCCAAAAATAAGATCCGTGAAGTTTCAGGACTTTTGGAGTTGTGCAGAGAATAGGTCTCTAATATTTGCTACTTTTCCAGTCCAGAATTCCAGCTGCCGGCATTCTCCCTCTTCATGTAAACCTTATAAAACAAGAGAGAATAGGCACAAGTATTGTGATATAATGTGTAATAATAGCCCATAATGCAACAAATATCAATATGAAAGCATGATGCAAAATGGACGTATCAACTCCCCCAAGCTTAGACCTCGCTTGTTCTCAAGCGAAAGCCGATATCGATAAATATGTCCACATGTTTAGAGATAGAGGTGTCGATAAAAATAAAATACGGACATTACGTCATCATGATCATTTTTAGTAAAGCAACATATAATGCCATATAATTTCTTATGCTAAAGTAATAATTCATTCACAAGGTAAAGTATGAGTCATAAACTTTATAGAAAACTAAAAAAACTATGATCTCAGTCATTGGAGAAATTGCAATTTATCATAACATCAGAAAGAGTCAATTCAAGAGCTTTTTAGCAAGTCCGCATACTCAACTATCATTTAATCATTCACAATTGCTAACACTCATGCGATACTTATGGGTACAAAGCTTCAATCGGACATAGAGAAAGATAGGGGCTTGTAGTTTCGCCTCCCAACTTCTTACCTCAAGGGTAATGTCAACAATAATACTTTATGATAACCTACATCCGAGTGGATATATATATCCGGATCTCTCCAACATATAGTGCTTGCCAAAGGAAAAAGTATAAAAAGGAAAGGTGATGATCACCATGACACTTGTATAAGGGTAGAAGACAAAAGTAGAAGATAGGCCCTTCGTAGAGGGAAGCAGAGTTTGTCATGCACTTTTATGGTTGGATGTACAAAATCTTAGTGAAATAGAACGTCACTTTATATTGCCACTTGCGATAAGGACCTTTATTATGCAGTCTGTCGCTTTTATTTCTTCCATATCACAAGTTCGTATAAACCTTATTTTCTTCACACTAATAGATCATACATATTTAGAGAGCAATTTTTATTGCTTGCACTGATGACAACTTACTTGAAGGATCTTACTCAATCCATAGGTAGGTATGGTGGAGTCTCATGGAAAAACTGAGTTTAGGGATGTTTTGATGCACAAGTAGTATCTCTACTCATGAGAGGGGAAGGCAAGCTCAACATGTTGGATGATCCATGACAATATAACTTATATTTGGATATAAGAAAACATAACCCATTATGTTGTCTTCCTTGTCCAACATCGACCTTTTAGCCCTAGATTGGTTCTTCCCAGGTTCCGCCTCGAGATGGCAGCGCTTCGTCCCGAAAGTTTCCTTTTTATTTTTTCCAGGGTGAAAGACACCATATAGCCAAATATGGGCACCAGAGGCCTGCTAGGGGGGCCACAAGGTAGGGGGCGCACCCTGGGGGTAGGGCGCGCCCTCCACCCTTGTGCCTGGCTGGTGGCCCCCCTATGGTACTTTCTTCGCCCAATATTTTTTATATATTCCAAAAATAAGCTCCGTGAAGTTTCAGGACTTTTGGAGTTGTGCAGAGAATAGGTCTCTAATATTTGCTCCTTTTCCAGTCCAGAATTCCAGCTGCCGGCGTTCTCCCTCTTCACGTAAGCCTTATAAAACAAGAGAGAATATGCATAAGTATTGTGATATAATGTGTAGTAACAGCCCACAATGCAATAAATATCATTATAAAAGCATGATGCAAAATGGACGTATCAACTCCCCCAAGCTTAGACCTCGCTTGTCCTCAAGCGAAAGCAGATATTGATAAATATGTCCACATGTTTAGAGATAGAGGTGTCGATAAAAATAAAATACGGACATGAGGGCATCATGATCATCTTTAGAACAAGAACATATAATGCCATATAATTTCTTATGCTAAAGTAATAATTCGTTCACAAGGTAAAGTATGAATCAGAAACTTTATTGAAAACTAACAAACTATGATCTCAGTCATTGGAGCAATTGAAATTTATCAGAACATTGGAAAGAGTCAATTCAAGAGCTTTTCAGCAAGTCCTCATACTCAACTATCATTTAATCTTTCACAATTGCTAACACTCACGCGATACTTATGGGTATAACGTTTCAATCGGACATAGAGAAAGATAGGGGCTTGTAGTTTCGCCTCCCAACTTCTTACCTCAAGGGTAGTGTGAACAATAATACTTTATGATAACCTACATCCGAGTGGATATATATATCTAGATCTCTCCAACATATAGTGCTTGCCGAATGAAAAACTATAAAAAGGAAAGGCGATGATCACCATGAGTCTTGTATAAGGGTAGAGCATAAAAGTAAAATATAGGCCCTTCGTAGAGGGAAGCAGAGGTTGTCATGCACTTTTATGGTTGGACGTACAAAATCTTACTACAATAGAACGTCACTTTATATTGCCACTTGCGATAAGGACCTTTATTATGCAGCATGTCGCTTTTATTTCTTCCATATCACAAGTTCGTATAAAGCTTATTTTCTTCACACTAATAGATCATACATATTTAGAGAGCAATTTTTATTGCTTGCACCGATGACAACTTACTTGAAGGATCTTACTCAATCCATAGGTAGGTACGGTGGAGTCTCATGGCAATACTAGGTTTAGGGATGTTTTGAAGCACAAGTAGTATCTCTACTTGGTGCAAAGAATTTGGCTAGCATGAGAGGGAAAGGCAAGCTCAACATGTTGGATGATCCATGACACTATAACTTCTATTCGGATATTAGAAAACATAACCCATTATGTTATCTTCCTTGTCAAACATCGACCTTTTAGCCCTAGATTGGTTCTGCCCAGGTTCCGCCTCGAGATGGCGGCGCTTCATCCCGAAAGCTTCTTTTTTATTTTTTTCCAGCGTGAAGGACACCATATAGCCAAAGATGGGCACCAGAAGCCTGCCAGGGGGCCACAATGTCGGGGAGCGCGCCCAGGGGGGTAGGGCGCGCCCTCCACCCTTGTGGCTGGCTGGTAGCCCCCCTCTGGTACTTTCTATGCCCTATATTATTTATATATTCCAAAAATAAGCTCCGTGAAGTTTCAGGACTTTTGGGGTTGTGCAGAGAATAGGTCTCTAATATTTGCTCCTTTTCCAGTCCAGAATTCCAGCTGCCGGCATTCTCCCTCTTCATGTAAACCTTATAAAACAAGAGAGAATAGGCATAAGTATTGTGATATAATGTGTAATAACAGCCCATAATGCAATAAACATCAATGTAAAAGGATGATGCAAAATGGACGTACCAACTCCCCCAAGCTTAGACCTTGCCTGTCCTCAAGCGAAAGCCGATATTGATAAATATGCCCACATGTTTAGAGATAGAGGTCTCGATAAAAATAAAATATGGACATGAGGGCATCATGATCATCTTTAGAACAACAACATATAATGCCATATAACTTCTTATGCTAAAGTAGTAACTCATTCACAAGGTAAAGTATGAATCAGAAATTTATTGAAAACTAACAAACTATGATCTCAGTCATTGGAGCAATTGCAATTTATCATAACATCGAAAAGAGTCAATTCAAAAGCTTTTCAGCAAGTCCGCATACTCAACTATCATTTAATCTTTCAGAATTGCTAATACTCATGCGATACTTACGGGTACAAAGTTTCAATCGGTCATAGAGAAAGATAGGGGCTTGTAGTTTCGCCTCCCAACTTCTTACCTCAAGGGTAATGTCAACAATAATACTTTATGATAACCTACATCTGAGTTGATATATATATATATATATATCCGGATCTCTCCAACATATGGTGCTTGCCAAAGGAAAAAGTATAAAAAGGAAAGGTGATGATTACCATGACTCTTGTATATGGGTAGAAGATAAAAGTAAAAGATAGGCCTTTCACAGATGGAAGCAGAGGTTGTCATGCGCTTTTATGGTTGGATGTACAAAATATTAGTGCAATAGAACTTCACTTTATATTGCCACTTGCAATAAGGACCTTTATTATGCAGTCTGTCGCTTTTATTTCTTCCATATCACAAGTTCGTATAAACCTTATTTTCTTCACACTAATAGATCATACATATTTAGAGAGAAATTTTTATTGCTTGCACTGATGACAACTTACTTGAAGGATCTTACTCAATCCATAGGTATGTATGGTGGAGTCTCATGGCAGAACTGGGTTTAGGGATGTTTTGAAGCACAAGTAGTATCTCTACTTGGTGCAAAGAATTTGGCTAGCATGAGAGGGAAAGGCAAGCTCAACATGTTGGATGATCCATGACAATATAAGTTCTATTCGGATATAAGAAAACATAACCCATTATGTTGTCTTCCTTGTCCAACATCGACCTTTTAGCCCTAGATTGGTTCTGCCCAGGTTCCGCCTCGAGACGGCGGCACTTAGTCCCAAAAGCTTCCTTTTTATTTTTTCCAGGGTGAAAGTTACCATATACCCAAAGATGGGAACCGGAGGCCTGCCAGGGGGCCCACATGGTCGGGGGGCGCGCCCAGGGGGTAGGGCACGCCCTCCACCCTTGTGGATGGCTGGTGGCCCCCTTTGGTACTTTCTTCGCCCAATATTTTTTATATATTCCAAAAATAAGCTCCGTGAAGTTTTAGGACTTTTGGAGTTGTGCAAAGAACATGTCTCTAATATTTGCTCCTTTTCCAGTCCAGAATTCCAGCTGCCGACATTCTTGCTCTTCATGTAAACCTTATAAAAGAAGAGAGAATAGGCATAAGTATTGTTATATAATGTGTAATAACAGCCCATAATGCAATAAATATCAATATAAAAGCATGATGCAAAATGGACGTATCATCTCCCCCAAACTTAACCTCGTCTATCCTCAAGCGAAAGCCGATACCGATAAATATGTCTACATGTTTAGAGATAGAGGTGTCGATAAAAATAAAATACGGACATGAGGGCATCATGATCATCTTTAGAACAACAACATATAATGCCATATAACTTCTTATGCTAAAGTACTAATTCGTTCACAAGGTAAAGTATGAATCAGAAACTTTATTGCAAACTAACAAACTATTATCTCAGTCATTGGAGCAATTGCAATATATGATAACATCGGAAAGAGTCAATTAAGGAGCTTTTCAGCAAGTCCGCATACTCAAATATCATTTAATCTTTCACAATTGCTAACACTCACATGATACTTATGGGTACAAAGTTTCAATCGGATATAGAGAAAGATAAGGACTTGTAGTATCGCCTCCCAACTTCTTACCTCAAGGGTAATGTCAACAATAATACTTTATGATAACCTACATCTAAGTGGATATATATATCCGGATCTCTTCAACATGTAGTGCTTGACAAAGGAAAAGGTATAAAAAGGAAAGGTGATGATCACCATGACTCTTGTATAAGGGTAGAAGATAAAAGTAAAAGATAGGCCCCTCACAAAGGGAAGGTGAGGTTTTCATGTGCTTTTATGGTTGGATGTACAAAATTTTAGTGCAATAGAACGCAACTTTATATTTCCACTTGTGATAAGGACTTTTATTTCTTCCAAATCACAAGTTCGTATAAAGCTTATTTTCTTCACACTAATAGACCATACATATTTAGAGAGCAATTTTTATTGCGTGCACCGATGAAAACTTACTTGAAGGATCTTACTCAATCCATAGGTGGGTATGCTGGAGTCTCATGGCAAAACTGGATTTAGGGATGTTTTGAAGCACAATTAGTATCTCTACTTGGTGCAAAGAATTTGGCAAGCATGAAAGGGAAAGGCAAGCTCAACATGTTGGATGATCCATGACAATATAACTTCTATTCGGATAAAAGAAAACATCACCCATTGTGTTGTCTTCCTTATCTAACATCGACCTTTTAGCCCTAGATTGGTTCTGCCCAGGTTCCACCTCAAGACGGCGCTGCTTCGTCCCGAAAGCTTCCTTTCTATTTTTTTCCATGGTGAAAGACACCATATTGGCAAAGATGGGCACCGGAGGCCTGCCAGGGGGCCCACAAGGTCGGGGGGCGCGCCCTCCACCCTTGTGGCTGGCTGGTGGCCCCCCTCTAGTACTTTCTTCGCCCAATATTATTTATATATTCCAAAAATAAGCTCCATGAAGTTTCAGGACTTTTGGAGTTGTTCGGAGAATAAGTCTCTAATATTTGCTACTTTTCCCGTCTAGAATTCCAGCTGCCGGTGTTCTCCCTCTTCATGTAAACCTTATAAAATAAGAGAGAATAGGCATAATTATTGTGATATAATGTGTAATAACAACCCATAATGCAATAAATATCAATATAAAAGCATGATGCAAAACGGACGTATCAACTCCCCCAAGCTTAGACCTCGCTTGTTCTGAAGCGATAGCCGATATCGATAAATTTGTCCACATGTTTATAGATAGAGGTGTCGATAAAAATAAAATA
This sequence comes from Triticum urartu, assembly GCF_003073215.2. NCBI lineage: Eukaryota > Viridiplantae > Streptophyta > Magnoliopsida > Poales > Poaceae > Triticum > Triticum urartu. The sequence goes on along the minus strand of NC_053027.1, from coordinate 249,108,079 downwards.
CGGACATGAGGGCATCATGATCATGTTTAGAACAACAAAAAATAATGCCATATAATTTCTTATTCTAAACCAATAATTCGTTCACAAGGTAAAGTATGAATCAGAAACTTTATTAAAAACTAACAAACTATGATCTCAGTCACTGGATGATGCGGAGCATCCCAAGGTCATCCCCATGGACCTACCTACATCTCCTACGACACCACTTGGACCAATGACAAGATCCCGAACAAAGGCCGTTGAAGATAAGGTGAACTCGCTCCTCTCTGAACTACCACTTTCTATACATGAGACATGGCTGCTACCTCAAGCGAAAACACTATGTGTAATCAGGTACTTGGAGGAAAGCCAAGGAGCAGCTACATCCAACGGACAAGACGACGAGGACACCAAGTGCCAAGAAGAAGAGGTGTCACTGAAGCTACACACACCAGACGTCCGACACTTGAAGCCCCAGCCAAGCTACAGCGAGCGGACGTCCGGCCAGGACTAGACGACCAGCGACACTGCACGCGAGCCAAACCAGCCGATGTCTGACGCCACCGGACCACCGGCCACCTCCGGAAATCCGGTGCCTCCTCAACCAAGCCAGAACGAGCGAAAGTCTGATGACTACGGGACGTCCGGACGCCCCCGAGCCACCGGACGACCATAACCCACCGACGTCTGGTACCTGTCTGTGCACAGATTCGGGCCCTACGCCCATGTATCCCTTCACTTCGCCCCCATTTGCACTAAGACTGTAAATAGACCTCCTCCTCCTAGTTAGGGTTAGTGTTGTGTTAGCTCATATGTGAGATAGAGTTTCGCTCGTCCATCCGGATCTACTCCATCGCGAGGGACCGACACCTCTTCAGAGAAGATCCATCTTGGACTCAAAACCCCTAATGGGAAGACATCAAGACCTCCTCACGGAGAAGAACCGGTTACCCTATGTATTGTCCTTTATTGGATTCAGATCTTGTACCCCTTTGTGTTTCGAGGATCTAGCATACGTGTGATCGTTCTTGTTGGTTTGAGTGATTCTCTCGTGTTTTGCCTCGTGTTCTTCAATGTTCATCACGGGATCCGCTCCTTTTGTGAAAGATCGGCCGTATAGGGTTCCACCCTACATCATCTTGGTATCATGAGCCACGTTGATCATGATTTTGGAGCCTCCCCGTTGTGTTTTCTAGCCTTGTTTGTTGATTTCGTCCTAAAATCGAAAATTCCCCCAAAAGTAGCCCCGAACTTTTTGTGTGATTTGTTGGTGTCATGAAGTTTTGTTGAATTTGATCCACGGATTTGCTTTGCCACGAGTGGATCTAGCTTTCCCCCATCTTCCCCACCTTTTCCATGCACAAAATCGACCGGATTTGACCGATTTTGCCTCCACCACCACAAACCCTAGCTATTCATCCCGTGCCCGAAACTGCCCAGGCACCGGACGTCGGCCAGCCACCGAACGTCCGACGACCGTATGACCGCTCCACCACCGAGCGTCCGACGTTCCCTGACGAAACTGAAAAATTCAATTTGGTCACCACCACCTCTCCACTTTCCACTTCCGCATAAGCACCCAAATTCCATAATCGCTTTATGCAAACACCATTGCCTACTTGCTTCGCACTCCAACACAATTTTGACACATTTTTCTTTAAGCATTTGAGTTGTGGTTCTCGTTTCCTACCGTGTTTCAGCTACTTAGGGACGGTTCTACATCAACATCACCGCCGCTCATATTCGCCACGGATTCGTCATCGACAACAACCACTCCACCATTTTGACACCATACCGTAAGCAAGAATTGATAACTTCATCTTGGTATCGTGAGATATCATTCTTGCCATTACATTGATAGCCATCATAGCCCAATTTTGCGTATCTTACCCATCGAGACTAGCCTTTGAGTATTGTCGGCAACGTCACTTGTGCACATTAGTGGCCATACTTCCCATAGCATACATACCATATCATTGGCGCATATCTTGGTATCATCTATTGTGTCACAAAGGTGTCATCGCATACACAATTGCTATATTGGTTCGTGAAGCATTGCATGAGAAAAGAGCTCAAAAAGAAAGAGCCAAACAAGCTTTTAAGCAAAAAGGAAAGATAAGCAAAGAGCTTTTAAGCAAGAACCATATCATCATTCTATATAAAGATTGTCATACTAGATCATCTTGGATCATATCATCTGAATACCGTACATAGAGCATACTTGGGATAGAAGTCGTATCATTTTTGCTTCGTAGGTTGTGCACAAGTCTTCGTATCTGCCTATTGTGCAATCGTGCTAGCGTCTCTCTAGTGTTGTGCAACAAGAGCATTTTCGTGGTTTCCACATTTTGGCTCATTCCTTGGTTGCACGACCCCATTTATCTCTCCGTGTGTGTGTTCCTGTGTACCATATCTCGCTAGTGGTCTACTTGTTGCATTTGCACATTTGTTAATCTTTTCCAACATTATTGAAGCTCACTAACAATTGCATCAAATTTTGTGCCACTATCGTAACCGAGCTCCACTATAAGATTTTACTTGTGTAGGTGTGAGAAACCGACAAGAATTGGTACCAATTGTGCTATTTCCTTGTTCCACATTTGAGTGATCATTGATCTGTCTTCAACATCGGTCAAGGTACATCTGGTAAAAGTTCTTCTCTTTCTCCCACTCACATATTTGCTTGGAATGATGTATAGGCCAAGTAGTTCTACAAACCTACTCTTCATCGAGCAAGACGACGACTTGTCATCCTACGTCACAAAGAGCCACCTCTTTGGTGCACAACATGCTTTGCATGAAGAGAAACAAGCAATGAGTGAACGCATCGACAACCTCGCAACCGACATGCGACTCTCCGAGCAACATACAAGAGACAATTTCGACAACAAGCTCGACGACCACAAGCAAGAGAATGATGCAAGAATGGATGAGATTCGTGCTTGTTGCTCAACCGCTCTTCTTCCACTTCGCCCTCCTCAAGACGGAGCCGCTCAAGTCGACACTCCGATTACACCATCTCCGACTCAAGTACAACGACATCGAATACTCTTCGACGTGCCGTGCGCCAAGATCATCAAGCAAACCGCAACCCTCTACACGACAACAACTCTCAAGAGTAGCGACACCGTCAAAACCAAGATACTTTTGCTCAAGCACGAGACCGGCAACGCCAATGTCAACAAGAAGAGGAAGAGCAAGCGCGTCTACACCAAGATGCACAAGATGCTGAGGCACAGCGTCAAGAACAACAATTGCGAGAAGCTCAAGAACTTGAGGCGTAACGTGCCCTCCGAGATTCAAGTCGAGCCATAGCCACGCGCAACCGGCAAAATCGTGAGCATCAAGAAGCGCTTCGCAAAGAAGTTCAAGAGAGGAACTATCAAGCTCGAGTGCATCGTCAAGTTCCACAACCTCCTTGTCAAGAACCCCAAGTTCACCAAGAATAAGAAGATAATGGAAATCCTCCATGGCAAGAGCAAGTTGAGAGAGACGATCCTCCTCGTCAAGGACGTCATCATCCTTGACTCCAACACAATGAAGAGCAAAGATACAGCAAGCTAAATTTCACCATGCCCAAGTTCAATGGAAGCAATGATCCCGAAGGGTACCTTTCATGGGCATTGAAGGTTGACAAAATCTTCCGCTTGCACAACTCTGAGGAAGAGAAGAAGATCGCGATGGCATCCCTTGAGTTCCAAGACTACGTCCTCATTTCATGGGAACAAGTCATTGAGCACCATGCGGCAAGAGGTGAATCACCCATCTCTACTTGGGTGCAAATAAAGGATGTCATGAGAGCATGCTTTGTGCCAACATACTACAACCGCGACCTCTTCAAGAAACTCCAACTACTCAAGAAAGGAACCAAGATCATTGAAGAATACTACAAGGAAATTGAGATTTCCATGATACGAGCTAATGTGACAGAAGATGATGAACAAACTATGGCACGTTTCTTGAATGGACTCAACCATCCTATCAAGAAGATAGCCGACTTCCAACCATACTCGAACCTCATCAAGCTAGTGCATCAAGCTACCAAGGTGGAACGTCAAGTGCAAGATGACTTCAAATATGCCAAGTTCTCATCCAAGTCCTATGGTTTCTCCTACACTCAAGCTTCAACAACTCCAACACCTTCTACCTCAACCAAGCCATCTACAAGCAACGCCGACAAGTTAAGTTACAAGAAAACTTCGACAACTTCAAGTGGTCCTCCTACTACAAGCAACTTCAAGCCGAGATCTTCATCATCCTCTCCCCCAACCGATGAGACCATCAAGACAAGTTCCGTCAAATGCTTTACATGCGGAGGCCGAGGCCACAAGTCTTTCGAGTGCACAAACAAGCGCACCATGATCCTCAACGACGATGGTACCTATGACTCCATGAGTGAAGGAGAAATGGAAGTCCTTGGGCAAGTGGCCCTGCACCGGCAAGTGAACGAATATGAAGAGAATTAAGTCTTTTGTGACGTAGATTCAAGCCCCGCTCTCGTTGTCTCCAAGGTCTTGACTCTTCAACATCGACAAGAAGAATACCAATGATGCCATATCTTTCATGCCAACACCGACATCAATGGAAGGTCCGTCAAGGTCATCATCAATGGAGGGAGTTGTCATAACCTAGCAAGTGAAGAACTTTGCTCCAAGCTCCAATTCGTCAAGATGAAGCACCCATATCCTACAAGGTTCAATGGCTTAGCGACTCCGGCACTATCCAAGTCGAGCATAGGGTACAAGTCTCCTTCAAAATTTGAGCATATGAAGACACTTTGGAGTGTGATGTCGTCCCAATGACTGTTTGCCACCTTCTTCTTGGGCGACCATGGCAATTTGATCGAGGTGTCATCCACAACGGCCGAATGAACCACTATAGCTTCAAGATGAAAGGAAAGGACTACGTCCTTCGCCCTATGTCTCCAAGCCAAGTGATTGACGACAGGCAAACCACCCATCATGGAGAGAATAGTGATAGAGCGAACCACCAAAAAGAGAGTGAGCGCCACAAGCCAAAATTGAGTGCCTCCACGATCAGTGATAAGAAGAACTTAGTTCTATTTGCCACCAAACGTGAGATGAGAGAAGTGTGTGAGAACCCATCAAGTTTCATGCAGTATATCCTTTTATGCAAGGATGAGTCCCCCAAAGCTAACACCTCTCACAATCTACCTTTAGTGTTATCTTCTCTTGTGCAGGAATTCCAAGTTGTTTTCCCCGATGAACTACCTCCGGGTGTACCTCCACTATGAGGCATCAAACACCGAATCGACCTCATCCCCGGAGAACCCCTTCCTAACAAGGCTCCCTACCGCCTCAACCCCGAGGAAAATAAGGAGATCCAACGACAAGTACAACAACTCATCAACAATGGCCATGTTCGAGAAAGTTTGAGCCCTTGTGCCGTCCCGGTAATCCTTGTTCCCAAGAAAGATGGTACACTTCGCATGTGTTCCAATTGCCGTCCTATCAATGCTATTACCGTGCGTTATTGTTACCCCATACCACGCCTAGATGATATGCTTGATGAGCTTAGCGGAGCCACAATTTTCTCTAAGATTGATCTTAAGAGTGTGTAAGGGCATATTTATCCCTAAGGTGTTTTGGTGATTGATGACAATGCATTTGCGGACTAATCGTGTGCCTTGAGTATTTTAGATATTTCATTACTAGGCACAAGACGGTTTGGTGCCCCTCAAAGATTATTGAAGATGGCGTTTTTCTACGTTCCTTTTTCGGTGGATTTGAGTCGTAGGAAAGCCATACTATTAAGAGGGGGTCCGCTTTGGAAAGGTTTGGGTGGAATCGTCACGAACACGTTTACTCCTCTTCGCACCGCCTTTCCCTTAGCACTATGGAGCATCCTCCGTTTCTTCGTGTTTGTGCAAAAATAAGAATTCCTAGTGTTGCTGTTATGGGGCATGCGGTAGTACCGCTCTTCGGAGGGGTAGTACCGTAGGCCTTTGCGGTAGTACCACAGGTGGTCATGGTAGTACCGCTCCTTGGGAGTCGTAGTACCGTGAGTCCTGGTCTGGCACAACACCATAACCGGAAGTAGGGGCGGATGTAATTTTTTACATCCGCTCCCTACGCGGTAGTACCGTGTGCCTTGTGCGGTAGTACCGTGTCGGATTTTTGCACTTTTTGAAAGTCAGCGGAAGTTGCCACGGACGTTTTTTTATTTGTCCGCGCCCTTCCCAGCCTAGTCCAATCCTGCCTTGCGGTAGTACCGCCCGAGCGGCAGTACTGCCCCAGCTTCTTTGCTACAGTCCTGGGCTAGCTCCTGTCGTGGCCACGGTAGTACCGCGGCTAGCTGTGGTAGTACCGTGAGCCCTTGCGGTAGTACCGCTGGTTTAGTGTGGTAGTACAGTAGGTTGCGGGCTGGTTAAGTGGATAACGGTTGGATTTGTCTCTCCACTATATAAGGGGTGTCTTCTTCTCCGAGTTGACTACCTCTTCCAACCCTAAGCTCCACTGTTGCTCCAAGCTGCATGTTCGCTCGATCTCTCTCCCTAGCCAATCAAACTTGTTGATTTTCTAGGGATTGGTTGAGAAGGCCTCGATCTACACTTCCGTTAGGCTTGATGGCTCCTACTATCACCGATAGCGATGCAGTCCAGGGTGAGACTTTTCTCCCTGGACAGATCTTTTTGTTCGGCGGCTTCGCACTGCGGGCCAACTCGCTTGGCCATCTGGAGCAGATTGAAAGTTACGCCCCTGGCCACCAGGTCAGGTTTGAAGCTTAAACTACACGGCTGACATCCGCGGAGACTTGATCTTTGACTGATTCGAGCCCCTGCCTTGTGCGCCACGCGGTCACGATGAGTACGATTTAGCTCTACCATCGGACCGTATTCAGGAGATCGCACCCGCAGCCGCTCCGAGCCTCAATTCGGAGCCAGTTGCGCCATCCATCGATGGGTGGATAGACCCCGTCACCGAGGCCGTATCCTCAGCGGCGATTGAGCCGAATATCGACCTTACCCTTCACGAGAGCCGTGTTTCCAAACTGCCGGATCCTTCTCCGGCCACGGACTCCGAACCGCCTGCACCCGTTCCTGTCGAATCCGATTGGGCACCGATCATGGAGTTTACCTCCACAGATATTTTTCAGCACTCGCCCTTTGGCAACATACCGAACTCATTAAGGTCTTTCTCCTTGTCAGGAGAGTCCTGGCCGAACTACATCCGGCAGGATTGGGATGAAGATGACGAAGAAATTCGCCGCCCACCCACCACCCACTTAGTAGCCACTGTCGACGACTTAACCGACATGCTCGACTTCGACTCTGAAGACATCGACGGTATGGACGACGATGCGGGAGACGAAGAGGAATCACTTCCCACAGGACACTGGACAGCCACCTCATCATACGAGATATACATGGTGGACACACCTAAAGAAGGCAATGGCGACGAAACAACGGAGGATGACCCCTCCAAAAAGCAACCCGAGCGCCGGCGTCAGCGGCGCCGCTCTAAGTCCCGCCAAGGCAAAAGTGGTGATACCGGCACTTGAGATAATAGCACTCCGGATAGTGCGAAGACAACAGCAATCCCCTCCAGCAAGATTTGGAGCAGGAGGATGGAGGAGCTAGCCCTCCTGAGAGAGCGGCAGATGGAGAGGTGGAGGATGATAATTACATGCCTCCCTCCGAAGATGAGGCAAGCCTCGACGATGACGAATTCGTCGTGCCAGAGGATCCCGTCGAACAAGAGAGCTTCAAGCGCCGGCTTATAGCCACGGAAAATAGCCTCAAGAAAAAGCAGCAGCAGCTTCAAGCTGACCAAGATTTGCTAGCTGACAGATGGACTGAAGTCCAGGCAGCCGAGGAATATAAACTCGAACGCCCCTCCAAGAGTTACCCAAAGTGCAGGTTGCTACCCCGACTGGAGGAGGAAGCACCATCCCCAGTGTATGACACGGTTGATCGGCCACCTCGTGGCCGCGACAGAGAGGCATTCCAGCCAAAAGCTCAGCCCGCACCCCGACGCCATTCAAATAAAAAGGCATGGGGAAATACGCCAGACCTGCGGGACGTATTGGAGGACAAAGCAAAACACGCAAGATCGATCTACGGATCACGAGGGCGGGCCACTATGCGAGACGATAATCATCACGCCGGATACAGTAAAAGTAAGTCCGGCCGGGCCGAACACAGTGGGCAAGACTCATTCGAGCTGCGTCGCGACATAGCCCAGTACAGAGGCGCCGCACACCCCTTATGCTTCACAGACGAAGTAATGGATCATCAAATCCCAGAGGGTTTCAAACCCGTAAATATTGAATCATACGACGACACAATAGATCCTGCGGTATGGATCGAGGATTTCCTCCTGCACATCCACATGGCCCGCGGTGATGACCTACACGCCATCAAATACCACCCACTCAAACTCAAAGGACCAGCTCAGCATTGGCTCAACAGCTTGCCAGCAGAGTCCATTGGCTGTTGGGAAGATCTGGAAGCCGCATTCCTCGACAACTTTCAGGGCACTTATGTGCGACCACCAGACGCCGATGACTTGAGCCACATAATTCAGCAGCCAGAGGAATCGGCTAGGCAATTCTGGACACGGTTCCTAACAAAGAAAAATCAAATCGTCGACTCTCCGGATGCAGAGGCCCTAGCAGCTTTCAAGCACAACATCCGTGACGAATGGTCGCTCGACACCTTGGCCAGGAAAAGCCGAAATCTATGGCAGCCCTCACGACACTCATGACCCGCTTTTGTGTGGGAGAAGACAGCTGGCTGGCTCGCAGCAATAACATATCAAAGAACCATGGTACTTCGGATACCAAGGATGGCAATGGCAGGTCACGTCGCAACAAACATAAGCGCCGCATTAACAGCGACAATACCGAGGATATGGCAGTTAATGCCGGATTCAAAGGCTCTAAACCCGGTCAGCGGAAAAAGCCATTCAAAAGAAGCACTCCGGGCCCATCCAGTTTGGACCATATACTCGATCGCTCGTGCCAAATACACGGCACCCCCGACAAGCCAGCCAACCACACCAACAAGGATTGTTGGGTGTTCAAGCAGGCCGGCAAGATAAATGCCGAAAACAAAGATAAGGGGTCACATAGCGATGACGAGGAGGAGCCCCAGTAGCCAAACACCGGAGGACAGAAGAGGTTCCCCCCACAAGTGCGGACGGTGAACATGATATAAGCAACCCACATCCCCAAGAGGGAGCGGAAGCGTGCGCTCAGGGACGTATATGTGTTGGAGCCAGTCGCCCCAAAGTTCAACCCATGGTCTTCCTGCCCGATCACCTTCGACCGCAGGGACCACCCCACTAGTATTCGTCATGGAGGATTCGCCGCATTGGTCTTAGACCCAATCATTGACGGATTTCACCTCACTCGAGTCCTTATGGATGGCGGCAACAGCCTGAACCTGCTTTATCTGGACACAGTGCGCAAAAAGGGTATAGACCCCTCAAGGATCAAACCCACTAAAACGACCTTTAAAGGCGTAATACCAGGTGTAGAGGCCCATTGCACATGCTCAGTTACACTGGAAGTGGTCTTCGGATCTCCAGATAACTTCTGAAGCGAAGAGTTAATCTTCAACATAGTCCCGTTCCGCAGTGGCTACCATGCACTACTCGGGCGAACCGCATTTGCGAGATTCAATGCGGTACCGCATTATGCATATCTCAAACTCAAGAGACCTCAGGGGGTCATCACAGTCAATGGAAACACATAGCGCTCTCTCCGCACGGAGGAGCACACTGCGGCCCTTGCAGCAGAAGCGCAAAGCAGCCTCTTAATGTAATCCACTAGTTCGGTGATTAAGGACCCGGACACCTTCAAGAGCGCCTGAAGTAATCAGCAACAGGACCGCCTGGCACGTTCCGAGCTCGCATAGCAATGCGGCCCCCACCCCGGTCCTAGCCAAACGACGAAATACATGCCACGCATACATAATTACGCATTAAAAATACCATGGGCACAGGCGGGGAGGGGGGGCACGACTGCGGCACGCTCCAATTCGCGGCTTAAACCGCACTAGGGGCTTCCCGCTTTGTTATTTTTCTCTTTCAGGACTTTAATCTCTGGAAACCCTGTCCGGCAGCATGATTGCCGAACACATGATGCAGCAACCAAGGAGGCAGAAAGCTACGCCACACCACGAAACTCCCAGGTGGATTACGATAATGAGTGAAATATTTGCTTTAATATTATTCCTCAGCTTGCCCTTGGAAGGGACATGTCAAACAATCCTACTTTTTGCTTACCACACTACTTGTATCATTCTGCTTTAACGCACCTTTTTGAATAAACAACGCATAGCATTAATACTATTATTGCATTCTTCCTTTCTATATATATATATATATATATATGTTCATTCATGACATCTAGCACCCGTACACTCTTTTATGGCCAATATGCTAGGGGCTTAAGCATACCCCATAATACGGCGTGAGAAGTCCGAACACTTTCGACAGTGCGGCACCCCGAACTTATAGCATTATATGCATCAGCTCCAAATCATGTCTTGGGTCAATAGTTGGGTTTGCCCGGCTCCCATGTTTTGGTACCTTATGTTCCGCTATATCGGCTAAGGTAGCACTGGGAGAACTACTGCGATTGTGCCCCGGTTCTGCTGGGCTAAGCACCTTAGTAGAGAAAGCTAAAACTGACTGTCATGATAAGGCGAGAGACTGGTCGCTGTTCGAGAGGTTTCAAGTCCCTAAAGACTTATGCCGCTTAGAGCGAGGAGTCGGCCCTGTCCGGCTTAAGGCGTGTATCGCGCCCCAAATTCGGCCTTCCGAATACTAGGGGCTTCGCCGAAATTTAAAATTATAGGATTCTGTGGCTAAGTGAGAGTGATAACGCATTATAGTCCGATTGCCTTGTTCGTTATGCTGAGCACCTCCCTCGAAGGACCCAAAAATGGGAACAAGAGTGCTCAGGTTTCTCCCGAACACCCCAGCACTCGTGGCATGGGGGCAGAAGCCGACGACTAGCCATCTCTCAGATTTGATAAACAGCCGAACAAAAGGTAATATTTTAAATTCAGACAAGCGTTGCATAGCGCATATGAACAAGTTTTCATAATACAGGATTACACGAGCAAGTTTATTTAAATATTACATCTTTCGCACACTCGTCCGCTACAAGACAGGCACCCTTCAGGACACCCTCATAGTACATCTCGGGGTGGCGATGCTCCTTGCCCTGCGGTGACCCTTCCTTCACCAGCTTCACGACATCCATCTTAGCCCAGTGCACCTTCGCACGGGCGAAAGCCCGGCGTGCACCTTCGATGCAGACGGACTGCTTGATGACTTCCAGCCGTGGGCAGGCATCCACAAGCCGCCTCACCAGGCCGAAGTAGCTATTGGGAAGGGCATTGCCAGACAACATCCACACTATAAAGCCCTTCAGGGCTTGTTCGGCCGCCTTGTGCAGCTCGACCAGTTGCTTCAGCTGGTCGCTCAGAGGCATCGGGTGTTCGGTCCCAGTATACTGAGACCAGAACAGCTTCTCCGTTGAGCTTCCCTCCTCAGCCTGGTAAATCTGTGCGGCATCCGACACGCTGCGGGGCAAATCTGCGAATGCTCCTGGAGAGCTCCGGACTTGGGTAAGTAACAAGTAATTTACTTTCACATGTTTGCTTTGCATATTGAAGGCCTTACCCGCCGCTATCTTCTTCATCGCATCAATCTACTAGAGGGCCTTTTGGGCCTCAACCTTGGCATTCTTTGCGCTCACGAGGGCCGTGGAAAGCTCAGACTCTCCCGTCTTTAAGTCAAGCTCCAACGCCTCGTGCTTCGTCACGAGAGCATGGAGCTCTTACTGCACCTCGCCCACCCGTGCCTCCTGCCTTTCCCGCTTGGTGCGCTCCTTGGCTGCTTTATTTTCAGCCTCGGATAGCGCTTGCTTCAGGGTCGCCACCTCGGTCGTGGCCCCTGGCAAATTTACGATGAACCTGTCATTTTGCAATTGCATTCTTTTTATATATATCCATAGACTAGGTACTACTTACCTTTGTTCTCCTCGAGCTACCTCTTGGCAAGGCCGAGCTCTTTCTTGGACCCTTCGAGGTCCTGCTTCAGTGCGGAGACCTCCGCAGTCAGTGCGGTAGAGGCCAGCAGCGAAGCCTGCATACGCATATATACATACTTATATTAGACTCTTGTGATATTGTTTGATCCTCTATTCGGCTTTTCTTTGTGAACACCGAACAGAGCATCAGGGGCTACAGTCTATGCGGTAATATTTTTTCTATATTTCAAATACTTACCTCAAAGCCTCTTAGAAGCCTGGCACAGGCTTCAGTCAGTCCGCTCTTGGCGGACTGAACCTTCTAGATCACCGCACTCATAATAGTGCGGTGCTCTTCGTCGATGGAAGCGCTGCGAAGCGCTCCCAGCAGATTGTCTGGTGCCCCTGGATGGGCAGGGGTCACCGACACAGGCGTCTTGCCCCTTTTAGAAGGAGGCCGCCTGCCCCGAGTCCGGAACCACTGGAGGTTCCAGCGCGGTGTTCGGCTGAGGGCCGAACTCGGAGCCCTCGGGAGCCTTACTCCCTCTGCTCCTGGAGTCTGGAAGGTCGCCTTGAGGAACCTCCGGGATTGTCTCCCCTCGACCCGGTGCCTCTTGAGACAATACCTCGGCATTGTCCGTAGGGTAAGGGGAGGTGGCGGTCGGAAATGGATCGCTATCCATGTCCGACGAGTCCAAGGAGCCGCCCGACGAAGATGCGTCGATACGGGCTTGGGGCGGTCTACATAATCATATCCGGTGTTAGGTGAAGCAGTGCGACAAAGGTATGCTATGAGTTACTCTGGTATCCGAATACTTACGACTTTGCCAGGGGCTTGGCCCTGAGCAGCCACTCATCTTCGCCTTCGGCGGTGGTGGTGGAGTAGTTCGGAAGGAGGGTCCTCCCCTTCTTGGACCCTTCGGCCCCCCTGATTGGGCGTCCTTCCTTTTCTTGTCTCCCCCGACTGAAGGGGGAGCATCTTCATCTTCCTCCTCGTCTTCGGGGAAGGAGTGCGTCACGGAGTTATCGGATGATGAGTCTGATAACACCTGGCGTCGGGAACTCTTTCGGGTTCCCTTGGCCTTCTTGGTCTTCTCCCGCACCTTGTAAGGAGCCAGAGTCAGCATCTCCATCAGGAGAGCATCTGCAGTGTCTTCGGGAAGAGGGGCCGGATAGTTAATCTGCCCTGACGTCTCCACCCAGTTCTGTCAAAGGCATGGAGCTCAAACCCCGCACATGGTTAAGCTAGGGGAAATAAATATCCTACCAGATGTATAGAACTCACCGAATGCGCTAGGCGCTTCACGCTTAGCCCGTGGTCCTCGGTGAGAGAGGGAGAGACCTCAGCGCCCTTGAACAGCACCCTATAGACGTCCTTGTGCATCGTGTCGAAGAGCTCGCTCAGAGTTTGGTGCTGGGCCGGGTCGAACTCCCACAAGTTGAAATCCTGTTGTTGACACGGGAGGATCCGGCGGATGAGCATGACCTGGACTATGTTGACAAGCTTGAGCTTCTTGCTTGCCATATTCCGGATACATTTCTTGAGTCCGTCCAGCTCCACCGATGAACCCCAGGATAGGCCCTTCTCTTTCCAGGAGGTGAGCCGCGTGGGGATTCCGGATCGAAACTCGGAGGCAGCCACCCAGTTGGTGTCGCGCGGCTCGGTGATGTAGAATCACGCCGATTGCCACCCCTTTATGGTCTCCACGAAGGATCCTTCAAGCCATATAACATTGGGCATCTTGCCCACCATGGCTCCGCCGCATTCTGCTTGTTGGCCTCCCACCACCTTTGGCTTGATATTGAGGGTCTTCAGCCACAGGCCGAAGTGGGGCCGGATGCAGAGGAAAGCCTCACACACGACGATGAACGCCGAAATGTTGAGGATGAAGTTCGGGGCTAGATCATGAAAGTCCAGCCCGCAGTAGAACATAAGACCACAGACGAATGGATGGAGGGGAAACCCCAGTCCACGGAGGAAGTGGTGGAGGAAGACTACCCTCTCGCGAGGTTCTGGGGTGGGGATGATATGCCCCGCAGCGGGCAGCCGATGCACGATATTCGCGGATAAGTATCCGGCTCCGCGTAGCTTTTTGATGTGTCCCTCCGTAACGGAGGAAGCCATCCACTTGCCTCCCGCTCCGGACATGTTTGGAGAAGGTTGAGGAGAAGGATGTGGACTTGGGCGTTGGAGCTCGAGTGTGCGAGAATGGATGAGCAAGGAGGAAGAAGGTGTGGGTAGAAAAAGGATAAACCTTATCCCTTTATAAGGGCGGTCGAAACTATGCGCCCCCCACTAGCCTGGTAAAACTCGCTTATCCTCCAAGCACCGTAATTGATGGCGCGGTTGGGTTACCCACGACTGTATTGATGAGAATCCCGTAAGAAGGGGGACACGATCTCTGCTTTGACAAGACGTGTCAAGAAACTGCCTCGCGTTATGTTCGGGGCTAGTTAAAGGAAATGGTTCGAATAATCATCGGGCCATGGCATAATGTCATGTTGCCAAAATGTGTCAGCAGATTAGATTTGTGGAAATATTATTCTCTCTACGGTGGTATGTGGAACTTATTTTGCAAGGTCGGACACTATCCTTGTATTCAGATTCTTCTGTGGTGTATCCGGAGGAGGAACCCGCCTTGCAATGCCGAAGACAACATTGCGTGCCGGACTCATCGTCATTGAAGCCTGGTTCAGGGGCTACTGAGGGAGTCCTGGATTAGGGGGTCTCCGGAGAGCCGGACTATATCCTTTGGCCGGACTGTTGGACTATGAAGATACAAGATTGAAGACTTCTTCTCATGTCCGGATGGGACTCTACTTGGCGTGGAAGGCAAGCTAGGTAGTACGGATATGGATATCTCCTCCTTTGTAACCGACCTTGTGTAACCCTAGCCCCCTCCGGTGTCTATATAAACCGGAGGGTTTTAGTCCGTAGGATAACATACAATCATACCATAGGCTAGCTTCTAGGGTTTAGCCTCTCCGATCTCGTGGTAGATCAACTCTTGTAATACTCATATCATCAAGAATAAATCAAGCATGACGTAGGGTTTTACCTCCATCAAGAGGTCCCGAACCTGGGTAAAACATCGTGTTCCCTGCCTCTTGTTACCATCCGCCTTAGACGCACAGTTCGGGACCCCTATCCAAGATCCGCCGGTTTTGACACCGACACCCCCCACTAATCCCTTGCCGATCTTGTTACTCTTGGTTGTTAGAGCACCCTAGACGGTTGAGGTCACCGCGGAGCCATATTCCGTTGTGGTGAAGCTTCATGGTGTTGTTGGGAGCCTCCGATTAAGTTGTGGAGATTGGCCCAACCTTGTTTGTAAAGGTCCGGTCGCCGCCTCCAAGGGCATCAATAGTTGAATCACAGCATCTCACATTGTGTGAGGGCGTGAGGAGAATACGGTGTCCCTAGTGGCTTCTCGGGGAGCATCGTGCCTCCACACCGCTCTAACAGAGACGTACTTCCCATCAAAAGGAAGGAACTTCGGTAACACATCCTCTTCTTCATCGGCTCCACTCTTGGTTATCTCGTACCTTTACTTGTGCAAGCTTATTTGTGTTATTTCCCTTGCTTGCTTGTGTGCTTGTTGTTGTTGCATCATATAGGTTGCTCACCTAGTTGCATATCTAGACAACCTACTTTGATGCAAAGTTTAATTTGGTAAAGAAAAGCTAAAAATTGTTAGTTGCCTATTCACCCCTTGTCGGTGTCAAAACTGGCGGATCTCGGGTAGGGGGTCCCGAACTGTGCGTCTAGGCCAGATGGTAACATGAGGTAAGGGACACGAAGTTTTACCCAGGTTCGGGCCCTCTCGATGGAGGTAAAACCCTACGTCCTGCTTGATTAATATTGATGATGTGGGTAGTACAAGAGTAGATCTACCACGAGATCAGAGAGGCTAAACCCTAGAAGCTAGCCTATGGTATGATTGTTGTTGTGTATGTTGTCCTAGGGACTAAAACCCTCCGGTTTATATAGACACCAGAGAGGGTTAGGGTTACACAAAGTCGGTTACAATGGTAGGAGATATGCAATCCATATCGCCAAGCTTGCCTTCCACGCCAAGGAAAGTCCCTTCCGGACACGGGACGAAGTCTTCAATCTTGTATCTTCATAGCCCAGGAGTCCGGCTGAAGGTATAGTCCGGCTATCCGAACACCCCCTAATCCAGGACTCCCTCAGTAGCCTCTGAACCAGGCTTCAATGACGATGAGTCCGGCGCGCAGATTGTCTTCGGCATTGCAAGGCGGGTTCCTCCTCCAAGTACTTCATAGAAGATTTTGAACACAAAGATAGTGTGCGGCTCTGCAAAATAAGTTTGCACATATTGCCATAGAGAGAATAATATTTACACAAATCTAATCTGTTGACGTATTCCGTAGTGTGACACACCACGACCAAGCCTTTATCCGAGTCATTTCATTATCCCACCTCAGCACGTCATGCGAGGCGGTTTCCTTGGCACGTCTTGTTAAAGCAGAGATCGTGTCCCCTTATTACGGGATTCTCATCAATACGGGTGTGGGTAACCCAACCACGCCATTGATTACGGCGCTTGGAGATAAGCGAGTTTTACCAGGCTGGTGGGGACATGTAGTTGCGTCCACCCATATAAGGGGATAAGGATCCACCTTTTCACCTACGCCTTCCTCCTCCTTCGCCTATCCATTCTTGCGCACTCGAGCTCCAGCGCCCAAGTCCGCACTCCCCACCTCAACCTTCTCCAGCCATGTCTGGAGCGGGAGGCAAGTGGATGGTCTCCTCTGTCACGGAGGGACACATGAAAAAGCTGAGGAAGGTCGGATACCTGTCTAACGACATCGCGTACCGGCTTCCCGAAAAGGGGCAGCTCATCCCCACCCCTAGGCCCCATGAGAGGGTGGTGTTCCTCCCCCATTTCCTCTGCGGACTGGGCTTCCCTCTCCACCCATTTGTCCGGGGGCTCATGTTCTACTACGTCCTGGATTTCCACGATCTGGCCCCGAACTTTGTCCTCAACATATCGGCGTTTATCGTCGTGTGTGAGGCTTTCCTCCGCATCTGCCCCCATTTCGGCCTATGGCTCAAGACTTTCAATGTCAAGCCGAAGGTGGTGCGCGGCAACCAGGCGGAGTGCGGAGGCGCCATGGTGGGCAAGATGGCCAACGTCCTATGGCTCGAGGGCTCCTTTGTGGAGACCCTGAAGGGGTGGCAATCAGGGTGGTTTTACATCACCGAGCCGCGCGATGCCGAATGGCTCGCACCCCCCCGAGTTTCGATCCGGACCCCCTACGCAGCTCACCTCCTGGAAGGAGATGGGCCTGTCGTGGGGTAAGAAAGGAGAGCTGACCGGACTCCAAACCTGCATCCAAACCCTGGTGGACAAGAAGCTCAAACTTGTCAACGTAGTCCTGGTTATGCTCATCCGCCTGATCCTCCCGTGTCAACAACGGGCTTTCAACCTGTGGGAGTTTGACCCAGCGTGGCACCAAACTCTGAGCAGGCTCTTCGACACGACGTACGAAGATGCCTGGAAGGTGCTTTTCAAGGGCGCCGAGGCCCCCGCATCCGCTACAGAGGATCACGGATTCAGTACGCAGCGTCATGCTCATGCGGTAAGCTGTTTTTTTCCTTTTATAGGGTATCAGTTTTTCATAGTTTGACTCCATGCGGGATCTAAACTCCCTTACCTCTGATAGGACTGGCAGGTGACGTCCGGACAGATCAACTGTCCGGCTCCTTTACCCGAAGGCCCAGCGGACGCTCGCTTGGCGAAGCTGCTGGTTCCGGCACCCTACGTGTTGCCGGAGAAGAAGGCCGCGAAAAAAGCCACGGGGACTCGAAAGAGTGCCCGGCGCCAGGAGGTGTCGGATCCATCATCCGACAGTTTCGAAGCGCATTCCTCCCGTGAAGACAAGGAGGAAGAAGAAGAGACCTCTCCCCCTCCAGTGGGAGGAGAGAAGAAAAGGAAGGCCGCCCTCTCTAGGGAGGCCGGAGGGTCCAAGAAGGGGAAAACCCTTCCTCCGGACTACTCCACCGACGCCGACGACGGCGGAGAGGAGTGGCGGCCCAGGGCCAAGCCGCTGGCAAAAACATAAGTGTCCGGATACCAGAGTAATTCATAGTATTCGTTTATTGCACAACTTTCCCTTACGTCGAATATGTTTATGCAGCCCACCCAAAGACCGGCTCGACGCGTCGTCGAGCGGCTCACTGGACTCGTCGGATGTGAAGTCGCTTCCGACGGCTTCCTCCCCCCGCCCTACGGACGACACCGAAGTGTTGTCCCAACAGGTTCCAACCCGGGAGGAGGTGGTCCTGGAGGCGCCGCAAGGCGACCTCCCGGACTCCAGGAGTAAAGGGGATGAAACCCCCCAGGGCTCCAAGTGTGGCTCTAGGCCGGACACCGCTCCGGAACCTTCAAAGGTTCCAGAGTCCGGCGGGGGACCTCCTTCCAAGAGGAGCAAGCCCACCGTGCCGGTGGCCCCCGTCCAACCGAAGGCGCCGGACAATATGTTGGAGGCGCTCCAAGGCGCCTCCATTGATGAGGAGCACCGAACTATTATGAGTGTGGTGGTCCAGAACGTTCAGTCCAGCAAGAGCGGACTGACTGAAGCTTGTACTAGCCTTTTAACAGGCTTTGAGGTAAGTAAAGAATGTGTAAATAATATTACCGCATAGATAGTAGCCCTTGATGCTCTGTTTGGCGTTCGGGGAGAAAAGCCGAATAGAGGATCAAATAAAATTTGCAAGAGTCTAACAAAAATGAGTCAATATGCGTATCCAGGCTTCTCTTCTTGCGTCCGCCGCACTGACTGCAGAAATGGACATGCTAAAGCAGAACCTCGAGCGGTCCGAGCAAGAGCTCGGGCGTGCCAAGAAGCAGCTCGAAGACAATGAAGGTAAGAAATACCTTGTTTTTAAATATATATAAAAAGGTGCAATTGCAAAGAATGACAGGATTATCATGGCTATTGTAGGGGCCATGTCTGAGGTGGCGATCCTTAAGCAAGCGCTGGTCGAGGCCGAGAAGAGGGCGGCCTCGGAGCGCACCGAGCGGGAGAAGTATGAGGCCGAGGTTGGCAAGGTACGGCAAGAGCTCCAGGCTCTCATGGAAAAACATGAGAGTTTGGAGCTTGACTCAAAGACGCGAGCGTCCGAGCTCGCGGTGGCTATTGAAAATGCCAAGTCTGCCAAGGCCGAATCCCAGAAGATCCTCGAGGAGTTGGATGAGGTGAAGAAGATAGCGGCGGGTAAGGCATTCTTTATGCAAAGCAAACACATAAACGTGAGTTACTTGTTACTTACCCGAATCCGGAGCTCTCCAGGAGTGTTCGCAGATCTTCCCCAGAGTGTGTCCGATGCCGCCGCATTCTATCCAGTCGAGGAGGGCAGCTCGACGGAGAAGGTGTTCTGGTCTCAGTATGCTGAGGCCGGACACCCCGTGCCCCTGAGCGACCAGCTGAAGCAACTGGTCGAGCTCCACAAGGCGGCCGAACAGGCCATGAAGGGCCTCATTGTTCGGCTGTGGCCTGGAGGGGCTCTGCTTGGGAGATATTTCGGGCTGGTGCGGCGGCTGGTGGAGGCCTGTCCAAGGCTCGAAGTCATCAAGCGCTCCGTCTGCATTGAAGGTGCCGATAGGGCCCTTGCCCGTGCTAAGGTGCATTGGGGCAAGCTAGATGCTGAGAAGCTTGTGAAGGATGGGCCACCGCCGAGGAAAGAGCATTGCAAGCCCGAGAATTACTATAACGATGTTCTGAAGGGTGCCTTGTGGCGGATGAATGTTCTAGGGATGTAATTTTTGAGTGAAACTTGCTCGTTTTGTCCTGTGCGCTGAAAACTTGTTCATATGCGCTAAGCAATGCTGTTGGAATTTAAAATATTACCTTCTATGCGGCTGTTTATCAATTCTAAGAGATGGCGAGTCGTCGGCTTCTGCCCCCGTGTCGCTAGTGCTGGGGTGTTCGGGGATAAACTTGATCGCTCTTTTTCCCATGTTTGGGTCCTTCGAGGGAGGCGCTCAGCCCAACGAACAAGGCAATCGGACTATAATGCGTGAACACTCTCACTTAGCCATAGAATTCTATAATTTTAAATTTCGGCGAAGCCCCTGGTATTCGGAAGACCGAGTTCGGGGCGCTATCCACGCCTTGGCCGAACAGAGCCGGCTCCTCGCCCTAAGCGGCGTAAGTCTTTAGGGACTCGAAAAACCTCTCGAACAGCGACCAGCTCTCGCTTCATCATGACAGTCAGTTTTAGCTTTCTCCACTGAGGTGCTCGACCCAGCTCAACTGGGGCACAATCACAGTGGTTCTCCTAGTGCTACCTTAGCCGATATAGCGGAACGTAAGGCACCAAAACATAGGAGCCGGGCAAACCCAACTATTGACCCAAGACATGATTCGGAGCCGATGCATATAATGCTATAAGTTCGGGGTGCCGCACTTGTTAAAGTGCTCGGACTTCTCACACCATATTGAGGGGTACTAAAGCCCCTGGCGTATTTTGGCCGTACCAACGTGTACGGGTGCAACATGTCGTTAAGGAGCATATATAAAGAAAAAGCAATGCAAAATAGACGAAAGCTATGCATTGTTTATTAAAAAGGGCTACGATCAAAGCAGAATGATACAAATAATGCGATAAGTGAAAGGTTGGACTAGTTAACATGTCCGTTCCAGGGGCAAGCTGCGGAATAGTATGCGGAACAGGTATACTGCTCGTGATAGAGACCACCTGGGGAGTTCCGTAATGCGGCGTGGCTTGTCTGCTTCCCTGGTTCTTGCATCGTTTGTGCGGCAATTGAACTGCTGAACAGGCCTTCCGAAGGATGGAGTCCTAAAAGTAAGAGAAAATTAAAAAATCGACAGCCCCTGGTACGGTTTAAGCTGTGTTTCGGGTGTGCCGTGATGGTGCCCCTCCCCCTGTACCCATGGTATCTCTAGAGCGTAGTTATGTACGCGAAGTACCGGCGTCGCCTTTTTGCGAGGGTTGGGGTTGGGGCCGCATTGCTACGCCTGCTCGGATTGTGCCAGGCGGTCTTGTTGTAGGTTGCTCCGGGCGCGCTTGACGGTGTCCGGTCGTTTAGTGGACGGACTGGAGAACTGCCTGGAGAGGCTGCTTTGTACTTCCGCTGCAAGGGCCGCCATGTGCTCCTCCATTCGGAGGGAGCGTTCGGTGTTTCCATTGACCGTAATTACTCCTCGAGGGCCTGGCATCTTGATCTTAAGGTATGCGTAGTGTAGTACCGCATTGAACTTGGCGAATGTGGTTCGCCCGAGCAGTGTGTGATAACCACTGCGGAACGGGACTATGTCAAAGATTAACTCCTTGCTTCGAAAATTATCCAGAGATCCGAAGACCACTTGAAGTGTGACTGAGCCTATACAGTTGGCCTCTACACATGGTATTATGCCTTTAAAGGTCGTTTTGGTGGGCTTAATCCTCGAGGGATCTATGCCCATTTTCCGCACTGTATCCTGGTAAAGCAGGTTCAGGCTGCTGCCGCCGTCCATAAGGACTCTAGTGAGATGAAATCTGTCAATAATTGGGTCTAGAACCAATGCGGCGAATCTGCCATGACGGATGCTAGTGGGATGGTCCCTTCGATCAAAGGTGATCGGACAGGAGGACCATGGGTTGAACTTTGGGGTGACTAGCTCTAACGCGTATACGTCCCTTAATGCGCGCTTCCGCTCCCTTTCGGGGACGTGGGTTGCGTATATATTGTTCACCATCCACACTTGTGGGGGAAAACCCTTTTGTCCACTGTTGTTCGGCGGCCGGGGCTCCTCCTCGTCATCGCTATGCAGCCCCTTGTCTTCATTTTTGGCGTTTAACTTGCCTGCCTGCTTGAACACCCAACAATCCCTATTGGTGTGATTGGCCGGCTTTTCGGGGGTGCCATGTATCTGGCACAAGCGGTCGAGTATTCGGTCCAAACTGGACAGGCCCCTAGGATTCCTTTTGAATGGCTTTTTCCGCTGACCGGATTTAGAGCCTCTGAATCCGGCATTAACTGCCGTATCCTCAGCATTGTTGCCATTAATGCGGCACTTCTGCTTGTTGCGACGCGACCTGCCACTACTGTCCCTGGTGTCCGAATTACCAGGGTTCTTGGTCATGTTGTTGCTACAAGCGAGCCAGCTGTCTTCTCCCGCGCAAAAGCGGGTCATGAGTGTCGTGAGTGCTGCCATAGATTTCGGCTTTTCCTGTCCAAGGTGCCGGGCCAGCCACTCGTCACGAATATTGTGCTTGAAGGCTGCTAGGGCCTTAGCGTCCTGGCAGTCGACTATTTGTTTTTTCTTTGTTAGGAACCGTGTCCAGAATTGCCTGGCCGATTCCTCTGGCTACTGAATTATGTGACTTAGGTCATCGGCATCTTGGGGTCGCACATAAGTGCCCTGGAAATTATCGAGGAATGCGGCTTCCTGGTCCTCCCAACAACTGATTGATCCTGTTGGCTAGCTGTTAAGCCAATGCCGAGCTGGTCCTTTAAGCTTGAGTGGGAGGTATTTGATGGCATGGAAATCATCGCCGCGGGCCATGTGGATATGAAGGAGATAATCCTCGATCCATACCGCCGGATCTGTTGTGCCATCATATGATTCGATGTTTACGGGTTTGAAACCCTCGGGGATTTGATGATCCATTATTTTGTCTGTGAAGCATAGTGGGTGTGCGGCGCTTCTGTACTGGGCTATATCATGACGTAGCTCCAATGAGCTTTGTCTACTGTGTTCGGCCCTGCCGAATTTGTGGCCGGCGTGACGGTTACCGTCTCGAGCCATGGAGCGCCCCCGCAATCCATAGATCGATCTTGTTTGCCTTGCCTTGTCCTCCATCATATCTTGTAAGTCCGGCGCATATTCCCGTGCCTTGGTACGGGGTGCGGCTTGAGTGGAGGGCCGAGAGGCCTCTCTGTCGCAGCCACGAGGTGGCCGGTCGGCCGCATCAAGTGCTTCCTCCTCTAATCGGGGTAGCAAGCTGCGCTTTGGGTAGCTCTTGGAGGGGCGTTCGAGTTTATGCTCTTCGGCCGCAAGGATTTCAGTCCATCTGTCGACTAGCAAATCTTGATCAGCTCTAAGCTATTGCTGTTTTTTCTTGAGGCTTCTTGCCGTGGCCATAAGCCTGCGCTGAAAACACTCTTGCTCAATGGGATCCTCTGGCACGACGAATTCGTCGTCGTCGAGGCTTGCCTCGTCTTCGGAGGGAGGCATATAATTATCGTCCTCGACCTCTCTGTCTGCCGCTCTCTCATGAGGGCTGGTTTCTCCATCCTCCTATGCTAAAACTTGCTGGAGGGGGTTTTCTTCGACACTTTCCGGAGTATTATTATCTCCCGTGCTGGAATCACCGTATTTGTTTTGGCGGGATTTTGAGCGGCGCCGCTGACGCCGGCGCTTAGGCTGTTTCTTGGAGGGGTCGTCCTCCGCTGTTCCATCGCCATCTCCTTCTTTTGGGGTGTCCACCATGTAAATGTCATATGACGAGGTGGCTTTCCAGGGCCTGGTAGGCGCTGGTTCGTCATCATCTCCTTCATCGGCGTCCATACCATCGATGTCTTCGGAGTCGAAGTCGAGCATGTCGGTTAAGTCGTCGACAGTGGCTACAAAGTGGGTGGTGGGTGGGCTTTGAATTTCTTCATCGTCCGTACCCCAACCTTGCTGATCGTAGTCCGGCCAGGGCTCTCCTGATAAAGAGATAGACTTCAGTGTCTTCAGGATATCGCCAAAAAGGCGAGTGCTGAAAGATGTCCACAGCAGTAAAATCCATGATCGGCGCCCAATCGGATTTGATCGGCAGGGGCGCAGAGGGTTCAGAGTCCGGAGAGGAGTCCGGCTCCTTGGAGTCACGAGTCTCGCAGAGTACGGGGCTGGTGTTCGACTCAATCGCCGTTGGGATCGCAGCCCCCGAGGTGGCGTCCAACCGCCCATCCTCGATCGGCGCAGTTGGCTCCGAATTAAGGGTCGAAGCTGATGCGGGTGTGGCCTCCAGGGCACTGTTTGGCGGCAGAGCTAGATCATGCTCGTCAGGACAGTGCGGCGCGCTCGGCAGTGGCTCGAATCCGTCCAGGATCAAGTCCCCGCGAATGTCAGCCGTATAGTTTAAACTTCCAAGTCTGATCTGACGGCCAGGGGCGTAGCTTTCGATCTGCTCCAGACGGCCAAGTGAATTGGCCCGCAGTGCGAAGCCGCCGAAGACGAAGATCTGTCCGGGGAGGAAGGTCTCACCATGGACTGCATCGCTATTGATGATCGTAGGAGCCATCGATCCTGACGGCGACGACACAGAGGAACTCTCAATGAAAGCACCAATGTCGGTGTCAAAACCGGCGGATCTCGGGTAGGGGGTCCCGAACTGTGCGTCTAGGCCGGATGGTAACAGGAGGTAAGGGACACGAAGTTTTACCCAGGTTCGGGCCCTCTCGATGGAGGTAAAACCCTACGTCCTCCTTGATTAATATTAATGATATGGGTAGTACAAGAGTAGATCTACCACAAGATTGGAGAGGCTAAACCCTAGAAGCTAGCCTATGGTATGATTGTTGTTGTGTATGTTGTCCTACGGACTAAAACCCTCTGGTTTATATAGACACCAGAGAGGGTTAGGGTTACACAAAGTCGGTTACAATGGTAGGAGATCTGCATATCCGTATCGCCAAGCTTGCCTTCCACGCCAAGGAAAGTCCCTTCCGGACACGGGACGAAGTCTTCAATCTTGTATCTTCATAGCCCAGGAGTCCGGCTGAAGGTATAGTCCGGCTATCCGAACACCCCCTAATCCAGGACTCCCTCACCCCCCTCTAGTCAACTATATCGATCCTTTCAATTGGTATCAGAGCCTTGTCTCCTTACTAATGACTTTGCTGTCCGAAGAGTATGGTTGACACCGTAGATGGTGTGGAGGAGCACTCCGGTGTGAATCCGATCTCGTCTACGGGCGATGGGGAACCGCGGTCTCTCGTGAGGAATTCAATGTGGCTTTGGAAACATTGAAAACCTCCATGACGACCGAGGTTGAAAGCATGTTTAATAAATTCCTAGAAGGGCTTAAACTATCCACCGCACCGTTGAAAGTGGGTGATCCCACCAACAAGGTGACGGATGCTAACTCCAAAACGGGGGAAGCTACTAGTGAAAAGGCTCCTTCTTCTAGTGGTAAAAATGGCACCGACATCTTTGCCCATGTGGAACCTCCACTTGTTTATGGTGGACCGATTCCTTCCACTCATTTGAATCATGCCGGTCCTCCCCCTAAGATTGTGAAAAATGAGGACTTTGATTCTTGGATCTATTGTTTTAAGCGTCATTTAAATCATGTGAATACTAATATTTGGAGAATCATTGAAGAAGGTTTCAAGCCGCATGACCGAAGCAACTTCACTCCTAGAGAAGCCGCGGATAATCAATTCAAGAATGTTCTCTTCATCTTCCAAGATGCAATTCCACCCGAAGATCTTCCTTGCCTCCGGCCCTTCGCCATGGCCAAAGATGCATGGCACCAAGTTGTTTCCCTCTAAAGGGGAAGCGCAAGCATTCAACGCTCCAACTATGAAGTGGTGCAAGATGAAGCCGATGAGTTTGCAATGAAAGAAGATGAAGAACCTCGTGAGCTTTATTGGAGAGTAATCAAACTCGCGGTCTCACTCCGAAATCATGGGAGCAAGGACATGGATGAAAATTGGATTAAGCACAAATTCCTCAAGGCAATGATGCCTTACCACAATGCCATGTCCTCCGTCATTCTTCAAAGGCCGGACTTTCACACCTTGTCCTCAAGTGAAGTGTTGGATGAGATTGCGGCTATGAGCATCTTGGACAAAACTGCCAATAATGCGGTGCTACGCTCTCAAAGAGCAAAGAAGCCCAACCTTGCATTAAAAGCCAAGGTAAGGGTGGAAGAAGAGGACGAAGAGGAAGAAGAGGAGAGCAACCCTGAAGATACAAAGTATGCCTATCATGAATAGACGGCTCTTGCTTCAAGGCAATTTTGGAGAAAGAAGAACTCTAGGCCCAACTTCAACAAGAACAACTCAAGTGGCGCAAAGGTCAAGCAACGTATGAGGACTTGCTATAATTGTGGCAATGTGACTCATTTTGTTGCGGAATGCCCTTATGAGAAGAGGGAGGACAATGGTGGCAAGCTCATCCGAAAGGACAAAGCCAAGTCTTTCCCCAACAAGAGCAACTTCACCAAGATGACTCCTCCCAAGGCGTTTGTGTTACAAGAAGAGTACAATGTGGATGATGATGATGATGATGATGATGAAGATGGTGAGTCGGTTGCCATGGCCTCTGTTTCCATTGTGACAACTCCACGGGTGTCACTCTTTGACTCACCCAATGAGAACATCACCGCCAAGTGCCTCATGGCTAAAGCCACCCACAAGGTAACCCCCAACATCAAAACCACCATCATTAATAATCCTTCTTTGACGTATTGCATTGATGAATATGAGGGATCTAATGTGGAGGACAATGAGTTTGAGTCCTTATGGGTAAACTCAAGGGTAAATCCAAGAAGCACTTCGTTGCTCTCTTGGAACAACTTGGTGAAGCCAATGACATGATCGAGGCTCACGAAGATACTATCTCCAAGATGGAGGGGCATAGTTGTGACTATGCTGATGAGATTTCAGATCTTTCCAATGCTCTTGAGGAAGAGCGTGGTCTTTGTTTGGAGGAGTCACACAATGTTGATCATGCTAAGTTAAAGAAAGATCTTGATCATGCTCTTGTTGTTTCTCATGTGCTAAACTCTGGGAAGGCC
Organism: Triticum urartu; assembly: GCF_003073215.2. Classification (NCBI taxonomy): domain Eukaryota; kingdom Viridiplantae; phylum Streptophyta; class Magnoliopsida; order Poales; family Poaceae; genus Triticum; species Triticum urartu. Next base: position 249,081,330 of record NC_053027.1, on the reverse strand, counting down.
AAGCTTGGGGTTGATCTTGCTAGACTCAAATAGGAGTTTGACTTACTTGACAAGGCTCACAAGGTCTTGAAGGGTGCTCATTCTAGCCTCAAAGAGTCTCATAATCAACTTCAAGTAAAGGTAACCAAGGAGAAAGCCATTTTTCCTCATATGATGTTAATTGATAATGCAAATGCTACTAACCCATGTTGTGAGCATGTGCATCTTGTTGAGGAGAATGCTTAGTTGAAGGGGAAACTTGAGAAAGGTCTTGTGTCTTGCATACAAGCCGAGAAGAACATCAACGACCGTTTGAGCAACCAAAAGGAAGTTGTGGCCAAGGAAGGGATTGGGTATGCGCCCAAGTCCAAGAACAAGAAGAAGAATGACAAGGCCAAACGACCTCCTCCTCTCAAGCAAACCTTTTTGAGGGAGGGAGAGGGTGCTACTAAGGAGAAGAATAAGAATAGCGTGAAGGGTAGTGATGCCAAGAAGGGCAACGCTTCCCTTCGCAACAAAGCCGGCGACTTTAACCTTTCTTATGTGTTGTGCCGTGCTAGCGATGGGCATGTTTATGCCAAATTTGTTGGTTCTCCTTTTGAGTACATTGAATGGTCTATTTGGGTTCCTAAGACCCTTGTTACTAACATCAAAGGACCCATTACACAATGGGTACCTAAAACCAAGCATTGATCTCTTGTAGGTGTTTGCTTCCGGTGGGGGATCATGGTTGCTCGATAGTGGAGGTACTAATCATATGACCGGAAGCAAGGACTTGGTGGTGGACGTGCAAAAGATTCCATCCATGCCCACCAACATCGAGTGGGGTGACGCCTCGTCCTCTAAGGTATTGGGACTCGGCAAGGTTGTCATTTCTCATGATCTCACGATCGAGAAGGTCATGCTTGTTGAGTCCCTTGCATACAATTTACTTTCTGTTCGTAAACTTGCACTCATGGGTTTTGCCACCTTCTTTGATGTTGATACCGTGGCCCTCTTATGGAGAAAGGCTCTTAAAGTAGCCTTTGTTGGGCATGTCAAAAACAGTCTCTATGTGATTAACTTTTCGGAGCGACTCACTAAGACCGCGACATGCCTAATGGCTTAGTTGACATGGGATGGCTTTGGCATCGCCATTTAGCCCATGTCAATATGAGATCTTTGCAACGTCTTCTCAAGGGGGGCCATGTCCGTGGACTAACAAATGTTAGTTTTGCCAAAGATCGTGCTTGCAGTGCTTGTATCGAAGGAAAGCTACATGAAAAGGCTCACCCTCCCACGACTATCATTTACTCGAAGAGGCCTTTGGAGATCCTTCACATGGATCTCTTTTGGCCTCCATACTTTGATAGTCTTGGGGGTAGGAAGTATTTCTTGGTGATTGTGGATGATTATTCAAGATACACTTGGGTATATTTCTTCAAGAGGAAGAGTGAGACCCAACAAACCATCATTGACTTTGCAAATGAAGCTCAACGTCAACACAATGCAAAGATCTTGACAATAAGAAGTGACAACGGCACCGAGTTCAAGAACTACATCTTGGATGAATTTCTTATTGATGAGGGGATCAAGCATCAATATTCCGCACCTTACACCCCTCAACAAAATGGTGTAGCGGAGAGGAAGAACCGGACGTTGATGGATGCGGCAAGGACCATGATGGCGGAGTTCAAGTCTCCATACAACTTTTGGGCCGAAGCCATCAACACCGCGTGTCATGCATCCAATCGGCTCTACCTCCGCAAAGGCTTGAACAAGACTCCATATGAGATACTCACCGGTAACAAGCCCAACCTCAGGTACTTCCAGGTGTTCGGGTGTAAGTGTTTCATTCTCAAGAAAGGTGTTCGTTTGTGTAAATTTGAGGCTAGAGCTCATGAGGGCATATTTGTTGGTTATGCTACAAACTCCCATGCTTACCGTGTCCTCAATAAATCCACGGGACTTATTGAGGAGACATGTAACGTGGAGTTTGATGAGAATAACGACTCCCAAGTGGAGCAAAGTGGCACTTGTGATGTAGGTGATGAAATTCCTCCCCAAGCCATAAGAAGAACGGGTGTTGGTTTTATCCTACCTATTTAGGATCCCCTTGTGGCCGATGGAGAAGGACAATGTTCCACTCTCGTGGAGCCATCACCAACTCAAGGCCCACATGCTTTCGAAGAACAAAGTGAAGGCCCCCAACCTCATGAACAAGACCAAGGGCAAGATCAACCTCAATATGGTGTTGAATCACCAAGCGATGCCCAAGGTCAAGTTCTATCATCCAAGCAAGTTCAAGGTCAGGAGCAAGCTCAAGATCAAGAACGAGCTCAAGACGACGCTCAAGATGATCAATATCAAGTGACCGCTCCTCAACTCTCTCTAGAGGAGTAATTAGAGCGTCGTGCCGCCAAGATCGCATCCAAGCTATCCACCAAAGATCATCTCATGACAAATGTGCTTGGAAGCTTAAGAAAGGGGGTAAGCACTTGTAGACAATTAGCAAACTATTGTGGACATCACGCGTTTGTCTCTTGTGTTGAACCCCAAGAGATCTATGAGGCGCTCGAGGATCCGGATTGTCTGAATGCCATGCATGAAGAACTCAACAACTTCGAGCACAACAAGGTGTGAAGATTGGTGCCAAGGCCAACAGGGAACCATAATGTCATTGGAACCAAGTGGATATTCAAGAACAAGTAAGATGCTCATGGGATTGTCACTCGCAACAAGGCTCGTTTGGTGGCACAAGGCTACTCCCAAGTCGAGGGTATTGACTATGGTGAAACCTTTGCTCCCGTTGCTCTCCTTGAATCCATTCGCTTGTTGATTGCATATGCTTCTCATCATAACTTTAAGGTACAACAAATGGATGTGAAGAGTGCTTTTCTTAATGGTCCTATTAATGAGTTGGTATATGTCAAGCAACCCCCCCGGGTTTGAGGATCCCTATTTTCCCGATCATGTGTACCAACTCGATAAGGCACTCTATGGCCTTAAGCAAGCCCCATGTGCATGGTATGACCACCTTACCGAGTTGTTGCAAGATCATGGTTTTGAAATTGGGAAAATTGACCCCACTCTTTTTACTAAGAAGGTCAAAGGGGAGTTGTTTGTGTGCCAACTATATGTTGATGATATTATATTTGGTTCCCCTAACAAAGCTTTCAATGAGGAATTTGCCGCACTCATGACCTCCAAGTTCAAGATGTCCATGATGGGAGAGTTGAAGTTCTTTCTCGGGTTCGAAGTCAAGCAACTAAGAGAAGGAACCTTCATCAACCAAGCCAAATACACTCAAGACATGCTCAAGAGATTCAAGCTAAGTGATGTCAAGCCGGGGTCCACTCCTATGCCCGTCAAATGCCAACTTGACATAGATCCCAATGGTAAAGTGGTGGATCAAAAGGTATATCGCTCCATGATTGGCTCCTTGCTTTACCTTTGCGCATCTAGACCGGATATCATGTTGAGTGTGGGAATTTGTGCACGGTTTGAAGCCGCCCCTAAGGAAAGCCACTATGTGGCGGTCAAGCGAATCTTTTGATATTCGGCTCATACCCCCAACTTTGTCTTATGGTATCCAAGAGGATCTAACTTCAATCTTGTGGGCTATTCATACTCCGATTGGGCGGGAGACAAAGTGGATAGGAAGTCAACTTCCGGAGGGTGCCAATTTCTTGGTTGCTCTTTGGTGAGTTGGTCTTCCAAGAAGCAAAGTTGCGTGTCTCTCTCGTCCACGGAAGCGGAGTATGTGGCTGCCGGTAGTTGTTGTGCACAACTTCTATGGATGTGGCAAACTTTAAAGGATTACGGTGTCATTTGTGACAAAGTGCCTCTTTGGTGTGACAATGAAAGTGCCATCAAGATCTCTCTCAACCTAGTGCAACACTTCAATACGAAGCATATTGAGATTCGGTATCACTTCATCCGGGATCATATTAGGCGAGGGGAGATCGAACTCAACTATGTCAACACTCTTGATAACCTTGCAGATATCTTCACGAAGCCCTTGGATGAAGCAAGATTTCGCGAGTTAAGGCATGAGCTAAATGTCATTGATTCGAGCAATGTTGCTTGAACCCGTGCTCACCCCACCATACTCAACTTGTTATCTCGTTTAGGTGTAGGCATGGACATAGGGGGAGTGTTGTTCTCTCAATGAACTCTCCCTCCCCCATTATGCATAAATTAATCAACTCTTTCACATTAGCCATTTTTGATGGTACTTGTGCTTCAAAGACGAGTTTTGGTCATGGGCCCAAGGATAATTCTTCGCGGTGCCATACCAATTGACTCAAACATAGGTGGCTCCATCCACCGCCCTCTCTTTAGAGAGGTTGTGTTGAGTGTCTTAGTCATTCTCGTCTCTTGTCTTTCGTTCGTCGTGTCGTTCTTGTTTGAGTTGTCTCATGTGTCTGCCTTTTGGTGTGTCCGTTCGCTTGAAGGTTGCCTTGCAAAGGCTTCGTTTTCCCCTTCTTGAAACTCGCATCTTCTTGAGCACATGGTACTACCACGGCCTGCCACGGTACTACCGCGTGAGGAGCGCACGGTACTTCCGCACCAAGTGCGACAGTAATTTTTTACTACCACCTGGGGGAGCGGTACTACCGTCCTTGGTGCGGTACTTCCTCCTGGGCGGTACTACCGCGATGACGTGCGGTACTACCGCGCTGCCGAGGGTGCAAGGGGGTTAAGAGCGGGTAGGGGGAGTTCCAACTCCCCCATACCCATTCGTCCTTTTCTCTCCCTGTGGTCTCTTTCTCTCGCTCAAGAACAGCGCCGGAGACCCTCGCCGGATCCCCGTCTCCGTCCGCTCTCCTTGGATTCCGACCGGTGGGATCGTTCCCCACCACTTCCTCTTGCCATGGAACAAGGTTTCTCCCCAAATCCCTCTCTCTTTTGTTCGTCCTTTTGCTTCTAGGTTTTTGGGGAGATGCATGTTGTTCTTGAGATTTTAGGCCAAATCTTTGCAAGAGTAGGATGTAGGAGAGTAGTGATGCGTAGAAATTGTACTTGATATGTTGTCCCGTGGTAGATTTGATCAACTGTAATACTGCCTCGTTGTCGCGGTTGTTCTCAGATTTAGTTAGTTCGGATATGATGCCGTGCGGTACTACCGCATATCAGGTGCGGTACTATCGCTCATGCGGTACTACCGCTCCTCAGGCGCGGTACTACCGTGCGAGCCGCGGTACTAAAGTTCTTCCGCTGCTGTCAAATCTTCTTCATGGCAATTATCAAATGCTCTTTCTACTTGTTTCACCTGTTTTGCCGTGGTCTTTGCATTGATCCTTCTCGCTTCTCGTGTGTGTTTGTGTTTTGTGTGTGTCTTAGGTGGTGGCTCCGGTGTCCCTGCTCGTCGTTCCAATCCAAGCCATGACACGAGCTCCAAATGTCTGCGCAACCAAGAGGATGTTCCAGAGGGCTCCAATGCCCCTAAGCGCAATGTCAAGACCACTACTAGCAAGTACAAGGAACCATCAAAGGGCATGGATGAGATACCTCTTGCTGAGTTTGTTTCTCGGAGGAAGATCAACCCCTATGCGAATTCTCGTGCAAACTTCAGAGGGAATGAACTGTTCTGGACCAAGCAGCAGAATCTCATTTACCTGGATGTGATCAAGGCCAAGCAGAATATGTATGTGGATGTGCACTGGATTGACATGCATCGCATGAGGGATGCTAAGCATCGTGACTACTTTGGTGAGGCCTTGGATCTCGTGGAGCAGTTTGCCATTGAGGATGTGATCTCTTTCCACCTGGACTTTGACCCTGAGCTGGTGGCCCAGTTCTTTGCTTTGGTCCACTTCCATACTCGTGAGGATCGGAGGATGACCTGGATGAACAATGGACATCAGTTGACTGCTACTTGGAAGGAGTTCATGGATTTGCTCAAAGTTCCTGATGAGGGGCTCCACAAGCCTGTTGGTGTTTGCCCTCATGCCAACGCCGAGTCAGCTAGCAAGGACAAGCTTCAGCTATTCTATGTTGAGAAGAAACTGGCCAATGACAAGACGACATGGGTGCTCAACCCGTTCCTTGACATCATGCACCGGATCTTTCGCCACTCCCTCTTTCCACGCATTGGGGACAAGGACAAGGTGCATGCCTATCTTGTGGACATGTTACTCATTTGTGAGGAGGCGCGCGTTTCTCAGACACAACCACTTGATGTCTCACATATCATTTGGTGCGAGCTTCGGTTCGCGGTGTTCACCCGCAAGGTACCCATCTATGGTCCATATCTGTTCCTCCTGATATCGAATACTTGGGAGAAGCTCTATCCCACTGAGGAGTTTTTGGCCCCTGACTGGATCCGTCTTGACCCCATTAGACTCCGCATCAAGCCCCAGTGGGCTAACACTACTACTCGTGCTGAGGCTGAGGTTGCTAAGAGGGCTGTTGATGAGGAGGAGATTGAGGAGGAGAATGTAGCTGAGGACAGCTCTGCTGGATATGCACCTCCCTCCACTGAGCCCTCATGGGCGAAGAAGCTGAAGGCCAAGATGAAGGCCTTGTTCTGCATGCAGGCCAAGGGGCAGTACCGGACTCACGTTGCCTCCAAGGAGAGTCGCCGTCGCGACAAGAAGATCATGAGGGTTTTTGGAGAGGATGTTTCTGGTGGCTCCGAGGAGCACATCACTCCAGATGCCGAATGGATGGCAAAACAAGGCTACAAGTGGACTGATTCTGAGGAGGATCCCATCCCCGCTGCCGAGTCTGACGAAGAGCGTGCGAGCGACTACTCCACTTGAGCCACCACTTGTGTTCTAGGTGTCCTCTCTGCCTTTTTGGCGTCTCGATGCCAAAGGGGGAGAGAGTGTAGGGATATGCGTGTCGTATCATGTTTGCTTCGCTTGTGTTTGTTCCGTTGAACCTTGTTTGCTTTGGTTCGGTTTGAGCTTGTTTGAGCTTGTGAGACTTTTCTATCATATGGTGTATGACATATGCACTCTATCTATCGCAACTTATTGAGCTTATGATATATTGTGCTACTTATATTATGCTCTTATTTACTATCTTGCTTAGTGTTAGCATTATTATTGCAAGATATGCCATGTCTATAAAATATAGGGGGAGTGTTGATCCTAGTATGTGTCCCGTGCAGTCCAAATCACTTATCTAAATAGCACACATCTAGGGGGAGCCCGTCTATATTTTAGAGATGTTTGGTTTGCTCATGTTTTATATTTTCTCCCTTGTGGAAATCCCGTATTGTCATAATCCACCAAAAAGGGGGAGATTGTAAGGGCATATTTATCCCTAAGGTGTTTTGGTGATTGATGACAATGCATTTGCGGACTAATCGTGTGCCATGAGTATTTCAGATATTTCATTACTAGGCACAAGACAGTTTGGTGCCCCTCGAAGATTATTGAAGACGACATTTTTCTATGTTCCTTTTTCGGTGGATTTGAGTCGTAGGAAAGTTGTACTATTAAGAGGGGGTCCGCTTTGGAAAGGTTTGGGTGGAATCGTCATGTACACGTTTACTCCTCTTTGCACCACCTTTCCCTTAGCACTATGGAGCATCCTCCGTTTCTCCGTGTTTGTGCAAAAAGAAGAATTCCTACTGTTGCTGTTCTGGGGCATACGGTAGTACTGCTCTTCGGAGCGGTAGTACCGCAGGCCCCTGTGGTAGTACCGCAGGCCTTTGCGGTAGTACTGCAGGTGGTCACGGTAGTACCGCTCCTTGGGAGCCGTAGTACCGTGAGTCCTGGTCCGGCACAGCACCATAAGCGGAAGTAGGGGCAGATGTAAATTTTTACATCCGCTCCCTGTGCGGTAGTACCGCGTGCCTTGTGCGGTAGTACCGTGTTGGATTTTTGCACTGTCTGACAATCAGCGGAAGTTTCCACGGACGTGTTTTTATTTGTCCACGCCCTTCCCAGGCTAGTCCAATCCTGCCTTGCGGTAGTACCGCAAGGTGGTGCGGTAGTACCGCGCAAGCGGCAGTACCGCCCCAGCTTCTGTGCTACAGGCCTGGGCTAG
>NC_053027.1:249056186-249072368 GCF_003073215.2 Triticum urartu | reverse complement strand
GTAAAGCCAGCATTCAAGTTTTCAGCAAAGATTATGAACTAACCACATTTGCAATAACATTTAGGTCTCATGTTCACTCATATCAATGGCATAATGAACTAGCGAGCAATAATAATAAATCTCGGATGACAACACCTTCTCAAAATAATCATGATATGATATGACAAGATGGTATCTCACTAGCCCTTTCTGATAGCGCAAAACATAAATGTAGAGCACCTTTAAAGGTCAAGGACTGACTAGACATTGTAATTCATGGTAAAAGAGATCCAGCCAAGTCATACTCAATGTAAACTAACAGTAATGGATGCAAATGATAGCGGTGCTCTCCAACTGGTGCTCTTTAATAAGAGGATGATGACTCAACATAAAAGTAAATAAATAGGCCCTTCTCTAGTTGATTTTTTATGGGCCAAAAGAAGACCCCGGAGTAAAAGAGTTGGGCCAGAAGAGTCCCGGGACGTCCACGAGGGTGGGGGCACCCCCCCAGGCGCATGGGCCTGCCTCGTGGATGCCTCGGGCACCTCCTTGATGTGAGACCGACGCCAAAAATTCCTATAAATACATAAACCTCAGAAAATTAACCTAGATCGGGAGTTCCGCCGCCAGAAGCCTCCATAGCCACCGAAAACCAATCTAGGCCCTCTCTAGCACCCTGCCGGAGGGGGCCATCATCACCGGAGGGCATGGAGGAGGATCCCGGAGGGGCCATTATCGTCATGAAGGCCAAGGACCAGAGGGGGAACATCTCCCCATCTAGGGGGAGGCCATGGAGGAGAAGCACAAGGGGGAGAACCTCTCCTCCTCTCTCTTGGTAGCACCGGAGTGCCATCGAGAGGGGAATCATCGCCACGGTGATCGTCCTCATCAACATCACCATCATCATCACCATCCTCATCTCTTTTACGCGGTCCACTCTCCCGCACCCCACTGTAATCCCTACTTGAACATGGTGCTTTATGCCACATATTATGACCCAATGATGTGTTGCCATCCTATGATGTTTTGAGTAGATATCTTTTGTCTTTGGGTTGATTGATGATCTAGATTGGTATGAGTTGTATGTTTTACTTTGATGCTGTCCTATGGTGCCCTCCGTGTCGCGCAAGCGTGAGGGGTTCCCGCTATAGGGTGTTGCAATACATTCATAATTGCTTATAGTGGGTTGGTGACTGGCTGAAACACAAACCCGAGTAAGGGGGTTGTTGCGTATGGGAATAAAGAGGACTTGATGCTTTAATGCTATGGCTGGGTTTTACCTTAATGATCTTTAGTAGTTGCGGATGCTTGCTAGAGTTCCAATCATAAGTGCATATGATCCAAGTAGAGAAAGTATGTTAGCTTATGCCTCTCCCTCATATGAAACTGCAATAGTGATTACCGGTCTTGTTAACGATTGCCTAGGACAATTCCACACACCGATCCACCATTATTCCACACTCGCTATTTATAATATTTAGTACTATATTCTAACTTTATGATAACAACACCTACTTTTATATTTTAGCTTTCCGTTATCATACGAAGTTATCCTCTTCATACCCACAACATAGTTTTATTTCTCGTTGCTTGTTGGAAGCAAACCTTCGGTATATGTAGAGTCATATCAGTTGTAGATAAGGCTTGAGAAAATATTGATCTTACCATTAGCTCCTTGTGGGTTTGACACTCCATACTTATCACTTCCACCTTTGGAAATTTCTGTGATGATTCCCTGCATTTGGGGATTATCAGGGGGCCCCTCGCAGCTCCACCGACCTACTTCTTCCTCCTATATATATCCATATACCCCGAAAATATCCAGGAGCACCACGAAACCCTATTTCCACCGCCGCAACCTTCTATACCCGTGAGATCGCATCTTGGGGCCTTTTCCGGCGCTCCGCCGGAGGGGGAATCGATCACGAAGGGCTTCTACATCAACACCATAGCCTCTCCGATGATGTGTGAGTAGTTTACCACAGACCTTCGGGTCCATAGTTATTAGCTAGATGGCTTCTTCTCTCTCTTTGGATCTCAATACAAAGTTCTCCGTGATTCTCTTGGAGATCTATTCGATGTAATTCTTTTTGTGGTTTGTTTGTCGAGATCCAATGAATTGTGGGTTTATGATCAAGATTATCTATGAAGAATATTTGAATCTTCTCTGAATTCTTTTATGCATGATTTAATATCTTTGCAAGTCTCTTCGAATTATCAGTTTGGTTTGGCCTACTAGATTGATCTTTCTTGCAATGGGAGAAGTGCTTAGCTTTGGGTTCAATCTTGCGGTGTCCTTTCCCAGTGACAGCAAGGGCAGCAAGGCACGTATTGTATTGTTGCCATCAAGGATAAAAAGATGGGGTTTATATCATATTTCTTGAGTTTATCCCTCTACATCATGTCATCTTGCCTAATGTTTTACTCTGTTCTTATGAACTTAATACTCTAGATGCATGCTGGATAGCGGTCGATGTGTTGAGTAATAGTAGTAGATGCAGAATCGTTTCAGTCTACTTGTCACAGACGTGATGCCTATATACATGATCATGCCTAGATATTCCCATAACTATGCGCTTTTCTATCAATTGCTCGACAGTAATTTGTTCACCCACCATAGAATTTGATGTCTTGAGAGAAGCCACTAGTGAAACCTATGGCCCCCGGGTTTATCTTCCATCATATTATTTTCCTATCAACTTGCTATTTCTATCGTTGTTTATTTTGCAGTCTTTAATTTCCAATCTATATCATAAAGATACCAAAAAATTTATCTTATTATCACTATCAGATCTCACTCTCGTAAGTGACCGTGAAGGGATTGACAACCCCTTTAACGCGTTGGTTGTGAGGTTCTTTTTTGTTTGTGCAGGTACCACGCAACTTGCATGTTACCTCCTACTGGATTGATACCTTGGTTCTCAAAAACTGAGGGAAATACTTAGGCTACTTTGTTGCATCACCCTTTCCTCTTCAAGGGAAAACCAACGCATGCTCAAGAGGTAGCAAGAAGGATTTATGGCGCCGTTGCCGGGGAAATCTATGCACAAGTCAAGGCATACCAAGTACCCATCACAAACTCTTATCCCTTGCATTATATTATTTGCCATTTGCCTCTCGTTTTCCTCTCCCCCATGATAACCCACAAGTATAGGGGATCACAACAGCTTTTGAGGGTAGAGTATTCAACCCAAATTTATTGATTCGACACAAGGGGAGCCAAAGAATATTCTCAAGTATTAGCAGTTGAGTTGTCAATTCAACCACACCTGGAAACTTAATATCCGCAGCAAGGTATTTAGTAGCAGAGTAATATGATAGTAGTGGTAACGATAGCAAAAGGTAACAGTAGCAAAAGTAATAATTTTGGGTTTTATAGTGATCGTAAGAGTAGCAGCAGAAAAGTAAATAAGCGAAGAACAATATATGGCAAAGCTCGTAGGAATTGGATCGGTGATGGAGAATTTTGTCGGATGCTATCGATCATGTAACAGTCATAACCTAGGGTGACATGGAACTAGCTCCAGTTCCTCAATGTAATGTGGACATGTATTCTGGATATAGTCATACGTGCTTATGGAAAAGAACTTGCATGACATCTTTTATCCTACCCTCCCGTGGCAGCGAGGTCCTATTGGAAACTAAGGGATATTAAGGCCTCGTTTTAATAGAGTACCGGACCAAAGCATTAACACATAGTGAATACATGAACTCCTCAAACTATGGTCATCACCGGTAAGTATCCCGATTATTGTCACTTTGGGGTTAACAGATCATAACACATAATAGGTGACTATAGACATGCAAGATAGGATCAATAACTCTCATATATTGATGAAAACATAATAGGTTCAGATCTGAAATGACGGCACTCGGGCCCTAGTGACAAGCATTAAGCATAGCAAAGTCATAGCAACATCAATCTCAGAACATAGTGGATACTAGGGATCAAACCCTAACAAAACTAACTCGATTACATGATAAATCTCATCCAACCCATCACTGTCCAGCAAGCCTACGATGGAATTACTCACACACGGCGATGAGCATCATGAAATTGATGATGGAGGAAGGTTGATGATGATGATGGTGACGGATTCCCCTCTCCGGAGCCCCGAACGGACTCCAGATCAGCCCTCCTGAGAGAGTTTAGGGCTTGGCGGCGGCTTCGTATCGTAAAACGCGATGAATCCTTCTCTCTGGTTTTTTCTCCCGGAAAGTGAATATATGGAGTCAAGATTGAGGTCGGTGGAGCGTCAGGGGGCCCACGAGGCAGGGGGGCATGCCTAGGGGGTAGGGCGCGCCCCCACCCTCGTGGATAGGTGGTGGCCCCCCTGACATGGATCTTTCTTCCAGTATTTTTTATATATTCCAAAATAATTCTCCATTGATTTTTAGGTCATTCCGAGAACTTTTATTTCTGCACAAAAATAACACCATGGCAATTCTGCTGAAAACAGCGTTAGTCCGGGTTAGTTCCATTCAAATCATGCAAGTTAGAGTCCAAAACAAGGGCAAAAGTGTTTGGGAAATTAGATACGACGGAGACGTATCACCCCACTTCACCCTTGTCGTTTTATTTGCCCTCTTTTCCGCTTGCCCTTTTTCTTGCTTCTTGTGTGTCTGTGTGTTAGATCGTCGGTTTTGCTATTATGGCTAGCCCTTCTATCATCGTTAGTACTCCCAATCATGAAGTTCTTAATTTTAAACAAAGGGAGGGATAAAATTTAAAAGATGCTTGGTATAGAATTTGCAATGCTCAGAATAGATCCACTAGGAAGCAATCCACTTCCGTTCTTTTTTGCAATTTTTATGTAGGCATAACCCCTTGGAATAGATATATTCTTGATACCATTACCCGAGGGAATTTCTTGGGTGTTCATACTTCTGATTCTTATAATGCTATGATAGATTTGTTTGGGTCACCACCTCTCTTGGTTAATGGAACTATTTTAACTTTGGAACATTTGATGCAAAGGCTTGAAATTATTGAAAATAAAGTTGCCACTATAGAGTTGATTGAGAATTTGGATAAAAAGATCCACAACCAGATTTCCCAATATGGATCTAAGGTAGGAGTTACTCTCAAAAATTTTAAAGAAAAAGAACACATAGTCAACGAAAAGATAGATCAAGATTCCACAAGAATTGATAAACTTGAGGATATTATTACCAACTTAGGGTCTGCCTTTTCTTCCGTGAAAAATACTCCAAATCCTCCTACTACTAGAGTTGCCAAGTTTATATGTATGTGCCTAAGAATAAAAAAGGTGAATCTTCTAGTAAAGAAAATGCGGATCTCAAAGCAATAAGTGTTCACCCCAACTTTTTTGCTATCATTAAGGAACCTTTTTCTACAAATGATTTTCTTGATTTCTTGCCTAGGATTTTGTTCATTAATAAAAAGAAGGAAACTCCTAAGGGTTATAAGTGTTCTATTGAAGAATTGTCTATCAAAGATGAAAATACCTAGATCTATTCTTGTTTTTATGCCTAGCCAGGGGCGTTAAATGATAGCGCTTGTTGGGAGGCAACCCAATTTTATTTTTGTTTCGTGTTTTTTGTTCCTGTTTAGTAATAAATAATTCATATAAATTCTGTTTAAATGTGGTTTTATGTTTTTAAATTAGTGTCCGTGCCAAGTAGAACCTTTGGGAAGACTTGGGGGAAGTCTTTGCGATCTTGCCGTAAAAAACAGAAACTTTAGCACTCACGAGATTTGCTGCCATTTTTTACTGGAGAGTGCGATTAGGTTGATTATTTTTTCAGATGATTAATAGACAAATTCCTCACGTCCACCAATTTATTTCATAATTTTTGGGGTTACAAAAGTATTCGAAACCTACAGATTACTACAGATTGTTCTGTTTTTGACAGATTCTGTTTTTCGTGTGTTGTTTGCTTATTTTGATAAATCTATGGCTAGTATCGGGGGGTATGAACCTTAGAGAAGTTGGAATACAGTAGGTTTAATACCAATATAAATAAAGAATGAGTTCATTATAGTACCTTGAAGTGGTGGTTTGTTTTCTTATACTAACGGAGCTCATGAGATTTTCTGTTGAGTTTTGTGTTGTGAAGTTTTCAAGTTTTGGGTAAAAATTTGATGGATTTTGGAATAAGGAGTGGCAAGAGCCTAAGCTTGGGGATGCCCAAGGAACCCCAAGGTAAAATTCAAGTACAACCAAAAGCCTAAGCTTGGGGGTACCCCGGAAGGCATCCCATCTTTCGTCTTCGTCTATCGGTAACTTTACTTGAGGCTATATTTTTATTCACCACATGATATGTGTTTTGCTTGGAGCGTCTTGTATGATTTGAGTATTTTCTTTTTAGTTTGCCACAATCATCCTTTCTGTACACACCTTTTGGAGAGACACACATGAATCGGAATTTATTAGAATACTCTATGTGCTTCACTCATATCTTTTGAGCTAGATAATTTTGCTCTAGTGCTTCACTTATATCCTTTTAGAGCACGGTGGTGGTTTTATTTTATAGAAATTATTGATCTCTCATGCTTCACTTATATTATTTTGAGAGTCTTTTAGAACAGCATGGTAATTTCCTTTGGTTATAAAATTAGTCCTAATATGATAGGCATCCAAGATGGGTATAAAAAAACTTTCATAAAAAGTGCAATGAATACTATGATAAGTTTGATACTTGATGGTTGTTTTGAGATATGAAGATGGTGATATTAGAGTCATGCTAGTTGAGTAGTTGTGAATTTGAGAAATACTTGTTCTAAAGTTTGTGATTCATGTAGCATGCACGTATGGTGAACCGTTATGTGATGATGTCGGAGCATGATTTATTTATTGATTGTCTTCCTTATGAGTGGCGGTCGGGGACGAGCGATGGTCTTTTCCTACCAATCTAACCCCCTAGGAGCATGCGCGTAGTACTTTGTTTCAATAACTAATAGTTTTTGCAGTAAGTATGTGAGTTCTTTATGACTAATGTTGAATCCATGGATTATACACACTCTCACCCTTCCACCATTGCTAGCCTCTCTTGTACCGTGCAACTTTCGCCGGTACCATACACCCACCATATACCTTCCTCAAAACAGCCACTATACCTACCTATTATGGAATTTCCATAGCCATTCCGAGATATATTGCCATGCAACTTACCACTGTTTCGTTTGTTATGACACGTTTCATCATTGTCATATTGCTTTGCATGATCATGTAGTTGACATCGTATATGTGGCAAAGCCACCTCTATAATTCTTTCATACATGTCACTCTTGATTCATTGCATATCCCGGTACACCGCCGGAGGCATTCACATAGAGTCATATTTTGTTCTAGTATCGAGTTGTAATTTTTGAGTTGTAAGTAATAAAAGTGTGATTATCATCATTATTAGAGCATTGTCCCATGTGAGGAAAGGATGATGGAGACTATGACTCCCCCACAAGTCGGGATGAGACTCCGGATGAAAAAAATGAGAGAAAAAGAGAGAAGGGACAATGTTACTATCCTTTTACCACACTTGTGCGTCAAAGTAGCACCATGATCTTCATGATAGAGAGTCTCCTATGTTGTCACTTCCATATACTAGTGGGAATTTTACATTATAGAACTTGGCTTGTATATTCCAATGATGGGCTTCCTCAAATTGCCCTAGGTCTTCGTGAGCAAGCGAGTTGGATGCACACCCACTTAGTTTCTTTTCTTGCGCTTTCATACACTTATAGCTCTAGTGCATCCGTTGCATGTGGCAATCCCTACTCACTCACATTCATATCAATTAATGGGCATCTCCATAGCCCGTTGATACGCCTAGTTGATGTGATACTATCTTCTCCTTTTTTGTCTTCTCCCCAACCACCATTCTATTCCACCTATAGTGCTATGTCCATGGCTCATGCTCATATATTGCGTGAAGATCGAAAAAGTTTGAGAACATCAAAAGTATGAAACAATTACTTGGCTTGTCATCGGGGTTGTGCATTACTTAAATACTTTGTGTGATGAAGATAGAGCATAGCCAGACTATATGATTTTGTAGGCATAACTTTCTTTGGCCATGTTATTTTGAGAAGACATGATTGCTTTGTTAGTATGCTTGAAGTATTATTATTTTTATGTCAATATTAAACTTTTGTCTAGAATCTTTCGGATCTGAACATTCATGCCACAATGAAGAAAATTACATTGAGAATTATGCTAGGTAGCATTCCACATCAAAAATTCTGTTTTTATCATTTACCTACTCGAGGACGAGCAGGAATTAAGCTTGGGGATGCTTGATACGTCTCCAACGTATCTATAATTTTTTATTATCCCATGCTATTATATTATCTGTTTTGGATGTTTAATGGGCTTTAATATACCTTTTTAAATTATTTTTGGGACTAACCTACTTACCAAAGGCCCAGTGCAAATTGCTGTTTTTTTCCTATTTCAGTGTTTTGCAGAAAAGGAATACCAAACGGAATGAAACCTTCGGGAGAGTTATTTTTGGAACAAACGTGATCCAGGGGACTTGGAGTGGACATCAAGAAAGAAGCGAGGAGGCCACGAGGCAGGAGGGCGCGCCCCCACCCTCGTGGGCCCCTCGCAACTCCACCGACCTACTTCTTCCTGCTATATATATCCATATACCCCGAATACATCCAGGAGCACCACGAAACCCTATTTACACAGACGCAACCTTCTATACCCGTGAGATCCCATCTTGGGGCCTTTTCCAGCGCTCCGCCGGAGGGGTAATCGATCACGGAGGGCTTCTACATGAACACCATATCCTCTCCGATGATGTGTGAGTAGTTTACCACAGACCTTCGGGTCCATAGTTATTAGCTAGATGGCTTCTTCTCTCTCTTTGGATCTCAATACAAAGTTCTCCTTGATTCTCTTGGAGATCTATTCGATGTAATTCTTTTTGCGGTGTGTTTGTCGAGATCCGATGAATTGTGGGTTTATGATCAAGATTATCTATGAACAATATTTGATTCTTCTCTGAATTCTTTTATGCATGATTTAATATCTATGCAAGTTTCTTCAAATTATCAGTTTGTTTGGCCTACTAGATTGATCTTTCTTGCAATGGGAGAAGTGCTTAGCTTTGGGTTCATTCTTGTGGTGTCCTTTCCCAGTAACAGCAGGGGCAGCAAGGCACGTATTGTATTGTTGCCATCGAGGATAAAAAGATGGGGTTTATATCATATTGCTTGAGTTAATTTATCCCTCTACATCATGTCATCTTGCCTAATACGTTACTCTATTCTTATGAACTTAATACTCTAGATGCATGCTGGATAGCGGTCGATGTGTGGAGTAATAGTAGTAGATGCAGAATCATTTCGGTCTACTTGTCACAAACGTGATGCCTATATACATGATCATGCCTAGATATTCTCATAACTATGCGCTTTTCTATCAATTGATCGACAGTAATTTGTTCACCCATCGTAGAATTTGCTATCTTGAGAGAAGCCACTAGTGAAACCTATGGCCCCCGGGTTTATCTTCCATCATATTATTTTCCTATCAACTTGCTATTTCTATCATTGTTTATTTTGCAATCTTTACTTTCCAATCTATATCATAAAAATACCAAAAATATTTATCTTATTATCTCTATCAGATCTCATTCTCGTAAGTGACCGTGAAGGGATTGACATCCCCTTTATTGCGTTGGTTGCGAGGTTCTTGTTTGTTTGTGCAGGTACTAGGCGACTTGCGTGTTACCTCCTACTGGATTGATACATTGGTTCTCAAAAACTGAGGGAAATACTTACGCTACTTTGTTGCATCACCCTTTCCTCTTCAAGGGAAAACCAACGCACGCTCAAGAGGTAGCAGCCCCCTACGCCTACAAGTATTTAGATGTGAGTTGCAAACACCACACATTACCACAAATTCAAATAAAATGTGAGATTGTTCAATATATAGTATTGCTTAGATTGTTCGATATTTAGTTGTAAGCTCCATGTAGCGACCAGACCTCAAACAGTCTGATCTCTGTGCTCCGGTGTCATCCCTGGATCAATAATGCTGACACCACATAGTACTCGGAGGATTTATAACAGAGTAGCAATCACACACTTATTACATCGAGTGTCTCAATAGAGAACTTATTACAATAAATATGGCTTAAGGCCATCTAATAACGATAACAGCGGAAGGCTTGGAAGATAAGTGAGTCCATCAACTCCAACGGCATCACTGAGTATAGAACCACGACCTAAAACTCCTTAATCGTCGTCTGAAAAGTCTGCAACATTAATGTTGCAGCCCAAAATGGTTCAGCACATGGAATATGCTGGCAAGGTAACACATAGAGAGTAATGAAATGAAACAGCTATACTATATGCATATCTGGCTGGTGGAAAGCTCTATGGTTACAGTTTTGCGTAAAGCCAATTTTTCCCTACTTCAAAGGAATAAATTTATTTAACTATCGTGGTAGTTGTTAAATATTGAGAATGGTTGACAGCATTCTCAATCCCAATTAAAAATATCATTAACACAACCCAACAAAATTAATTCAGAGTAACATGTTGAGATTCACATGATAATCCAAGTACTAGATACTCAAGATTGTCCATAACCGGGGACACGGCTAACCATGATTAGTTTATTACACTCTGTAGAGGTTTGCGCACATTTCCCCACAAGACTCGATCGCCTCCGTTTGGTTTCTCGCACTACATGGTGTTTGAGAAGACGGATGACCGAGACATAGTCTTTCAGAAGCGCTAGCACCTTACGATCGGGTAGACCGTTCCACCTACATCCCCTACATCTGCTAGTCTACCACTGTAAGAGTTCGCATGACTTAGTCAACTATGCTAGAACCCATAATAGCTTGTGGCTGCACACGGAAGTTTCTAGTATGAATAGTCTCATGATCCCTTTGAGCCTGGGTGGCGGTCCAAAAGAAAACAGGCAAGTCCTGGAATACCCAGGTGCCTCAATCCACCCAGATCTGTGTTTAAGTTGCCACCTTAGATAAACCATTAATTAACAAACTCACATCTGTCATGGATATCACTCACCCAATCCACGTCTACTAGCATAGCATGGCATAATAAGCAAACATAGAAGTAACTCCCAAAGGTGTGATAATAATCAGGTAATAGGTACTACCTCAACTACTTCCCATCCCACAATTTAATTAGATCCTAATCATGCAATGTGTGAGTATTCATCTAATGCAATAAAACTGGGTAGTAGGAAAATGTATGATCAAAGTGTTACTTGCCTTGCTGATGATCCGGGAAACCTAGCGATTCGAAGTAACAAGTGGCGCACTCCGGGTACTCTATCGCAAACAAACAAACAAGCAATAAGTACTCATCTAATGCACGGGTAAAACTCAAATAAGAGATCTAACCAGAAGGTTCAACTTAAGAACTCCGGTTTGCAAAAAGAATCAAATCGAACGAAGCAACGAAAGTCAAACGGCGAAAGAAAACAACTTCGTTCTACTAATCTGGATCTAAGGCAATTTTTACAGTAGAAAAAACTTGTTTAAGTTGGTTAAACGGATAGAGGGTTTCGGGACGAAACTCCAGGCGCTTGAATCGCGTGATTCTGATAAACGAGCGAAATGTTATACTAAAACGAAAATCGGATCAGGAATCGCGATCAGAAAAATCGCGGATTTAATCCGAGAAAAAGAAAAACGACGAATGTTCGCTAGAACGAACGAACGGACGAACGCTCGCTATTTAAATAAACCGGAAAAACCGATCTATTTAAAAAAACCCGGACGGTTTTTCGAAAAAAAACTTAAAAAAACGGCGTGGAAATCGAGGCGTGGCGAACCTCGGGCGGCGTGTGGCGGCAGCGGCGTCGGCAGCGGGCGGCGTGGCGGCGGCGGGCGCTGGCGGCGGCGGGGCGGTGCTGGGGGCGGCTCGGCTAGGGTTTGGCTGGGACTGGGCCTCCCCCCGGCTTATAAAGCCTAGTCGGGCCGGAGTCCTAGTCTAACACGGCCCGTAGGTCGGTTCGTTTTTTTTTAATATTACGCGCAGAAGAAAAATAAAAAGAAATACTAAACGGACTCCAAAAATCCCGAAATAAATTTTCCCGGGCTTCTAAAATCAAGCCGCACAAGGTGAACATTTATTTGGGGCCCCACTGCAGAGTGTAATAAACTAATCATGGTTAGCCGTGTCCCCGGTTATGGACAATCTTGAGTATCTAGTACCTGGATTATCATGTGAATCTCAACATGTTACTCTAAATTAATTTTGTTGGGTTTTGTTAATGATATTTTTAATTGGGATCGAGAATGCTGTCAACCATTCTCAATGTTTAACAACTACCATGATAGTTAAATAAATTTATTCTCTTTGAATGACTATCACGATTGCATTGCATAAGTGAGGAAATAATTCGGAGCGTACTATCACAAGCCATATGCGCTACCTGTTACCACATAAGAGTGGCTCTCAGCACAGGCCAAACATATCTCGGAGTATGTACAATAAATACAGACCTTCATGTCCATCATTTCTCACATCTTCTAATGATGTTATAAACACTTTCAGCATTCACACTGATCTTTTGACCCAATGTATCAGACCCCGAGAGCCGGGCATGCCTGCGCTCGAGCCAAACAAAGATCTAAAAATGGTTTCAAGACGTCTTTCAGCTCGTATAGATTAAGGCATTGTTGTTTATTGTGTCGGCTCAGCTTTTACGGTTGGCTGCTACGGGCTTTAAGATCCTCAAAGATGACTGCCCAATCTTGTACTGGTAAGCTCTCAATTGGCCATCCACATTATCTTCACAACTTGCCTTATGAGTTATCTTTTTAGCAAGGCTCTAGAAGCCATATTTATTGTGGTTGAATATAATTCTCTATTGAGACACGTCGATGTAATAAGGTGTGTGTATTACAACATCTTCTCGTAAGGATACACAGTCGCGTCCTTGAGCCAAGCTCCACTCTGTGTTCAACTAAAGTTGTGTAAAACTGTCACCCGCAAGCCATCTCCGTTGAGATTAGCGGGCCAATACAAGCGACGTCGGGATGCACGAGCCAAACGAGGCACAGAGATAGACTATTCTGGTGTCTCACGTAAGCGTGACGGTCTGTGTGATCAGTCGTTTGATCGAGGATGGTATACACGGCCGCTATCAGTAAACCCATGAGAACTGAATAACCGTAGGACACGACCCGACAATAACACAAGGTGTGAAATAGACCCTAGTATCTAACTATATCGCACTCTCTGTCCTTCCTTCATAGATCTCGCCCCACACATCTCAACCTGTTTTCGTACTTCTTTTACTTCTAGCCGTGCAATAGTAACAGTCGCGAGAAGAATGTCCAATGAAAACCCATGTGCACGAATCGCGCAGGATGATCCGACATGGTTAGTGGAGCAGCCGTTAGTAATTTGTTCAGAGAAAATTTCTCACTTCACAGACACGATCGCACAATAAGTACATACCTGACTAAATAGGTCGCAAGATTTCTATCACGGAACGCCAATCGAGAGACAACGACCACGTGATGTACCTGAAGAAGTGACCTTGTGAGTGATCTTCAATGCGCTGCGGCATAGACCAGAAGGCTTCCGGAGAAGCGTTGACGCAACGTAAAGAAAGTACGTACGTAAGGCCCGTTTCATCTGAGCCAGTCACTGAGCCCACTCAGAGGTACCTCTTCATTATTTCCTCACTAAGCTAGCCCACCAACTGGTGAGACTCCTCGAAGGCAAGCGACTCCCGTGGCTAGCTCTCAATAGCACCACCACCGTGTGACGAGACGCACTTGTGAGTCGAGAAGCCTGCTAGCTCACATCGCCATGGGACGCATTGGAGAAGTCTACCGCAATGATCTCAAGGATACTATCTACCAGATTTGTGGGCGCCGAGATGAGCACTGGGAGATGATCAGCACTAGAAAGGATAGATCAATTGCAGCTTTTATCCAGGAGTTAAACCAGCACATTCGACGACAGGAGAACCAGATGTGCGCCGAGATGATAGATCTAAAGAAGGCTAAGACAAGAATCAAGGAACTGGAAGAAGAACTCAAGGCTACACGCGAAGATTATGAAGAGGAAATTGAAGTATTGGTGGACAAGAATGCTGACTTAACAATGAAGATCGGGATATATATGGGAGACCCTACACCAGTAGATGAAGATGAAGAACCCAAGGAGATCAGCCGGGAAGACTACATCATCATCAACGACACCGATTCGGATCCAGATGATAGCGATGATGATTATGTTGATGAAGCTGGAGCAGATATCATGGAGTCTGCAACCGAAGAATATTTCTAGTAGACCACCTCATCAGTAGTAGTAGTCCACCATGTAAATATAGTAGTCCGAGCACTTTTGCGATAGTTAGATCGATTGTATGCCCTTGTTTGATTGAATGAAGTGAATTGTTTGCTATTGCCTCATGTGCATATGGTTAGTGTTTTCTCTTTAGACCCCCTCTATTCTTACATCTCATCTTTTCTAAACCCTCAGATGCCTCCGAGACGTGACCCCGGATTTACCTTTCCACCGGAGATCACCCAGTTGATCCAGCAGCAGAACACATTGATGCAGTTGCTAGTCCAGAATCAGAATCAGGGGAACAACAACAACAACCCACCACCACCACCACTTGTTGATCACTTAGCCCGTTTTCTTAGGCTGAATCCGCCGGTGTTTTCCAGTAGCACCGAGCCGATAGTAGCAGATGATTGGCTCCGCAAGACAGCTAGATAGTTGACCACAACAGGATGCTCGGATGCGGAGAAGGTGAAGTTTGCCGCACATCAGCTTGAAGGACCCATAGCATCATGGTGGGAGAATTTCACTGCCACTTTCCCTGTCGACACTGTCACATGGGACCAGTCTCAGCAGGCTTTTCGTACTGCCCATGTTTCAGCAGGAGCTATGGCCATGAAGAAGCGTGAGTTTCGCAACTTGCGCCAAGGAGGACGGACAGTTGGCCAGTATGTGGAGGACTTTAGTAAGTTAGCATGTTATGCCCCAGATGACGTTGCTACGGATGCAGCTAAGCAGGAGAAGTTTCTGGAAGGACTAAATGATGAGTTGAGCATGCAGTTGATGGTAGCAACCTTCAACAACTACCAGGAGTTGGTAGATCGTGCACTTATGATTGAAGGGAAGCAGCAGCAAATTGAGAATCGCAAGAGGAAGTATGGACAAGGAAAGTACAATTTAGGAGCTGAGCAGAAGCCACGTTTTATCCCTAGACCGGGAGGACATTTTCAGCATACCCATGGAGGAGGTAGCTCCCACAATCACAATGGCACCAGGAATGGTAATGGGAATGGAGGAAGCAACGGCCAGAATCGCACCAACCCATCAACCCCAGCCAAGAAAGACCTGAGCCAAGTCACTTGCTTTAAGTGTTCAAAGATCGGACATTATGCCAATGAATGCCCTGAAATACAAAATGGAAATAGCAATGGAAGCTCTGGGAAGAAGCCGAACCCTTTTAACAGGGGACAGGTGAACCACGTTAGCGTGGAGGAGGTTGAAGCTCAGCCTGATGCAGTAATAGGTAAGTTTTTGGTTAAGTCATTTACTGCACTCGTTCTTTTTGATACTAGTGCATCACATTCATACATCTCAAGGGGATTTGTGGATAAGTATAACCTGTCAACCCAAGCCCTTAGGTCACCCATGTTAGTAACTTCGCCTGGAGCAGAATATTTGGCTAGTCGATGGTGTGATCAGTTACCATTAAGGATTGGTAACTATGTTTTTCCCTCAGACCTAATAGTATTGGAATCCCAAGGATTGGATGTGATATTAGGCATGGATTGGTTGTCAAAGTATGAAGGGAATATTGAATGTGCTAGTAAGTCAGTTTTGCTTACCACCCCAGAAGGGAGAAGGATCAAGTATGTATCCCGACATGTGCCAAAGAGGACTCAAGTAAATTGTTTAACAGGAGTAGTACAGGAGGAAGTACCAGTGGTAAAGGATTTCCCTGAAGTATTTCCAGAGGAGTTGCCAGGCATGCCACCGGATAGAGATATTGAGTTTTTGATTGAGCTATTGCCAGGCACAGGGCCAATATCAAAGAGACCATATAGGATGCCAGCAAAGGATTTGGTGGAAATTAAGAAGCAGATTAAGGAGCTACTGGATAAAGGATATATTCGCCCAAGTTCTTCGCCTTGGGGATCGCCAGTACTTCTAGTGGAGAAGAAGGATGGATCGTTAAGGATGGTTGTAGATTATCGAGGATTGAATGA
>NC_053027.1:249007095-249055186 GCF_003073215.2 Triticum urartu | reverse complement strand
GATCAAAGCACTGCACTCGATATATTTCAATAATTTGCGTCTACCGATGCATTAATTACAATGCATGCATGCATGCCATGACTCTCCTTTTGATACTTGCATGTGTTGATTTAATGCACCTTGCCAAATTTTGACTATAAATTTAACTAACCAAATGTTCATGCATGTCACAAAAAATTACATAATTGAAAACTAAGTTCAAATACGAATCAAACAATATAATTTTTGTTAACATGCACTAACATTTTGTTAGTTAAATCTTTGGTCAAAATTTAGCACCAATTACAAAGGGGCCTAATACATATTGTACTCTCACATTTTGTTTTGAGGATACTCCCACATAGAAAATATAAATAATAATGCATGTTGGGGCAGCCCACATTTCCAATAATTTTAGCCATGGGCTTGTTCACAAATTTTACGAGGGGGTGGTTGTTCATTTAATGGAGGGTCTTGTACCAGACTTGAACGATACAAAGTGCGACCTAGCACACCGTAACACCACTTGGAATAAGCGGGTAGCTATCAAAAACAATCAACAACTCAAAAAAACGGCGACCTGGTACGTACACAATTTTTAACGATTGTTTTGATGGAGTGAAAAAGGAAAACTACCCCACTACATATATAGGCCAGAGCCTCCGCGTCTGCTTGCAAGGGTTGCTCTATTCACACACTCTCATCCTCTCCAGATCTAAACAAGATAGCGGTGGTAACACTATCTTTCTCCCTTCAAAAATCATTGTCTTTCTATCCTCACCGCTGGTTACAGATCCGGACGTATCCCCCTCCGCCAGTGAAGGGGAGGAGGGGCAGCGTTTAGGCCGTCGTCGACAGCGAGGGAGGAGACCCACTCCCGGCCACACCGTTATCTCTAGCCGAGTGCCGGTGCGGGAGGTCCTCCGAACCCTTCGTCGTTGCCCTAGTGTGGGAGGATCCAGCCTCCCGCCGCCCACCTATCCACATCCCGACGACCTTCAGGTATATCTTCCTTCCAAACCGCCCTAGCTCTACTTCCCCAGCTCGCTACGTCGCTGCATGTGCATCATTTTCTACCGCTCAGCCCCTCTCGATCGGATGGTCCAATGACACATACTCCCTCCGTCCCAAAATTCTTGTCTTAGATTTGTCTAAATATAGATTTATCAAGTCACGTTTTAGTATTAGATACATCCGTATCTAGAGGAATCTAAGACAAGAATTTTGGGACGGAGGGAGTATTTTTTTCTTCTATTGTTAGAGGTAAAGCTACTTCATGGAGTCGAATCTTGTACTTGCTTCAAACAAGAAATAAAGTGCGGGTGGGGGAATTTAGTATGTACATTGGACTTGGTACAAACAGGAAGGATAGGGGGTGAAAGTAGTACAGAGTGGTCATCCAACATATCTCTTGGTCGAAAAGGGAAATATAGGAGAAACGTTGTACAAAGTGGTATGACAAGGACTAGATTTTCTATCCACACATAAGATGGCTGCATGCATCATTATCATCCATATTGGCACCATAACCTTCCTTTAGGTAGGAATGCTATTTAATGCATGTGTTCATCTCTATTTTGCGACTGCCATGAGAAAATAATGCCATTGTTTACTAGTACACTTGTACTCCCTCACTGAGAAAACCAATTCTGAAATAGAAGGCCAATCATGTACTTGGTTTCACCAACTGGTGAGGAGAAAGAGAAACAGAGCATGAAGAGGAAGAAGAAGAATAAACAGTGCCAAGGTGATCTTGTTGAAGCTGAGGCCTCGGTCGAGGCCATTCAAGGGCTCCGGCAATGTCTACCTTACATGTGAGATAATCCTCCTGGGAGCCCTTCCACTTCTGCGTATTGTCCATGATGAATTTGATGCTACTGTTAGAGTAATATGCTAATGTATTTCTATCCTTTCTCACTAAGCTAATGAAGGTTTCACCTTGTTCCTACTTGTGCAAACATGGATCATGTTGTGCTAATCATACATTTCAGTGGAACTACACAAGGCAATACAATGAAATGTATCCCAGCCAGTGCTTTAACTCTGCTGGAAGTTCTTGATAATCTTTTGATATAATCTCAGCACTGGTAAACAAGAGTGATTTCAACCATACATTTGAAGTGCACAAAAATATATACTATTGAGTGATTCCAGTGAGTGCTTTATCATCTCTTCTGGGACTACATGAATAAGCTTTTTTTTCTTAGGTTGGTACCGGCCTAAGGCCTTCATCCATATTAGTTTGCTGTCATCTCTATTTGTATCATCCTACTGTCATGAGAAAATCCTTCATCTTTGCACGTTAAAGTTTTGCAACCTATGATACATGGCAATGCTTTGAGTGTTGAGCTAATTGGCACTGATTAAATAAACTAATACCTCTCTTTAAGCAAGACTACTATGTTGCTAACTTTACCAATTAACATAATGAGGGTGCTTCTATTTGTTAGTGTATGTTTCATCAACTAGTCCCACTATTACAGTAATCTCAGTCTCTCAATATTTGTGCCAAAAGGGATACTCGATTTTGGTGGAACTGCACAAAAAATTTGGGTGCTTCATTGCCTCGGCAGCTTCCTTCCTTTCCCGTCACTCGCTAATCTGTGCTTGCTTCCTTCCTTTGCTGTCATTTGCTTGGCTTATCTCAGCTTCCAGTCAAACAAAATAGTAATTGATATGCTACCTCACACAGGTTGGTACTGGTCTTTATCCTGATTATTGTGCTTGTCATATGTATTGGTAAATTGGTATTGTGCTACTGTTTGCCGATTTCATAAAGGAGTAACTTGGAGCCTGAACTCGCAGGGAAATCATTACATTGGGTGATTACAGTAGAACTGCACAAAAAGATCTGATGGACATGTACTTATGTTGCTGCTATGTACTCCAAAGTTCACTCAGACAAGCATCGATGTTGACAAGAAGAAGTGCCTATATTAATTCGAGTATCAACCAGCGTCAACCAGTTGTCAAACTCCAAGTATTAGGAGAGTGAACGCCAAAAATATTGCTTGACGCATAGCCCAGACAAACGTAGTCCAGTCTTTGGTCCCAACTCGTGCCTTTTGGTTATCGGCACATATGGTAGCGAACTGTATGGCATGGAGTCTAAAGATTCCAGACAAGTTGGTTGAAGTGTATATTCATCTGGCACTTAATCAGTCTGCATGCCAGGGATGCTCCATTTCAGTTGAAGTGCACAAAAAAAAATTAGGTGGTTCATTTTCTCAACCGCCTCCTTTCTTGTCTGCAATGTAGAATTTTGGCGAGCCATAGGACCAAGATGAGCCAGTAAACTAGTTGGATGAAAGTAGTGGCCAAGTTGCTCAAACCTCCCTCGGCACGAGGTCACTATTTGAGGATAAACCTACAAGCAAAGTACAAAATGTCTGTGTTGCCTCTTATGTACTCGAAAGTTTACTCGTACAAGCATTAATTTTAGCAAGAAGTACCTGCTCGCCACGGATGCTCCATTTTAGTTGAACTGCACAAAAAATTTGGGTGGTTCATTTTCTCAACCGCCTCCTTTCTTGTCTGCAATGTAGAATTTTGGCGAGCTACAGGACCAAGATGAGCCCGTAAACTAGTTGGATGAAAGTAGTGGCCAAGTTGCTCAAACATCCCTCGGCATGAGGCCACTATTTGAGGATAAACCTACAAGCAAAGTTCAGATTGTCTGTGCTGCCTCTTACGTACTCGAAAGTTTACTCGTACAACCATTAGTTTTAGCAAGAAGTACCTCCGACTGAACACCATTTACCAGTCTGTACCCTAGGTAATTAAAGTTCGTCCATGGATGATATTGGCCGTGATCTCAATCATTTGGTTGCATAAACATATTGTACATGTGTATATCTAAATATTTTTGTGAATTATTTATGAATATTGTCGTGTGACCTATCAATCATTTGGATGCATAGACATGCTGAACTTGTGTATATATGAATCTTTGAGTTGTTTATTGTGAATGTTGGCTATGAATATGAACGTGTCCTGTGAACCTGAGTTTGATACAAATGTTTACCTGTTCTGTTGTACTTGTGTGTGAACTTTTGTATGTCTACTATGGGATTTGTGACGTGTGGGTGTCAATGGCACACCTTCTTCCTGAGAAGAATTGCACCTACTTTGTTAGGGTAGCAACGGTGCATCAACTCTTTTTAATTTTTTTGCTCTGTCTTCCCCCTCCCCCGCTCAACCCCTGCCATAATGTTTTCGGCCTCAAAACAAGCATAGTATTGCGTTGTTTTTGGGGCTTGATGGAAAATCGAGTGTTGGTTTCTGTAGGTTGGCCCGCCCAGCAAATGGGCTGCTGGTCCACCACGAGCTGGGAGGCTAAAAATACAAGTTGTATGGTGCAGAGGCAAGTAAACAATTGTCATCGAGCCATCCATTGAAGAAAAAAATCGCATCTGATGTGGTTCTTGAGTCACGTCGCCGACCCCCTCTTTAATCAAGTTCGCTCGGGGATCTAGCTGGTATCATTTTTTTCCAGAGAGTGAACAATTATCAGCTAGGCCTAGGTATGCGTAGCCCACGACATACGAAGACAGTGGTTTCCTTATTTTTGAGGTCCATACCGGCCTATGGGCCTCCCGGCGTAGGTTTTACTTTTTCTTAAAGATCGGCAGCCCAGTGTATTTTCTTAACAAAACACAGATCTCTGTTCTATTTATCTATATATAAGAATACTAATGTTGCGTCCAATTTATGTTTTCCCTTGTAACCACATTATATATATTTATATAATTACCATTATCGTATATTTTATAGAGACTTATATATACATTATAAAAACATCCCACATGTTATCAACTTATAAAAGTAAATGTTTAATAGAAGTTGGCAAGGAAAATCCTGGTTGTTTTTGACTCATAGGTAGGAAAATCCCGGTGATTGCGTACAAAAGCTTGCGAAGATTTTAAGGACCAATGTAATAATAACGCGCTCATTTTTATTTTGAACAATAAGTCGCTAATTTGTTAATTTTATATATAAAAAATGTGTCGCAACACTTTATTTTTTATATTAATTGCTCCTTCTAATCTAACATTATACTATATATAGAACGAGCCTAGCTAATTCATGTATTTCAAGAAAGTGCAAATGGGCTGGGATTTCATAGAAAATATTAAATGGGCCGCATTGACGTGAAATTATTTGTTCACCCAGCCCAGCAAATGGACTGTACATTCGAGAAAACATGGGTTAAATATGCGCCACATTTTTGTAGGCTGGCATGTGGGCCAATAGGTCGAAGCCTACGCAGGGCGTTATCAACTTGGTCAACAAATGATTATAACATCCACAGCCATTGGATTTATATCCAACGGCCGGCATGCACCTCTAATCTCTCATCTTCTTCCTCCAGCATCGCCGGGACCGCCTGGTCCGGCCTCTGGCGGCTAGCAGTTCTTCTTAGCAGGCATCACTGCGAAGCGCTACCCCACCGCCGGCCAGGCTATCCCTCCACACCTCCTATTATTCTCCACCGACTGCAGCCCCATGCCGTACCAGAACCACTCATAACCCTTGTACTCCTCTCAATCTGTGACTCCACTACCGCGTCTTCCCATCTCCGGGTCATTCCCGTCTGGGGCCTCGCCGTTGTCCACCTCCTCGCTGCGCTCAGCGCGGCGTGATCAACAAACAACAGTCATCGGAAGAGGACTGCACGTGGAGAGCCTGACGGCTGGGACCCACGAGGTCCAAGGTTTTGCAAGTTGCAGTGTGAGCTAAATATCTTAGAATCCTCGAATGTCCTGTAGTTGGACACACATCCTAACGCTTATGCATGAGATGACTTAGATGTGCAACACACGAAGTAACATATATCTTCAAATAATGAAGACATACATTCTAAGTGTGAATACATTAATGCGGCAATTGACTTCGGAGTGCCACGATAATTGTGCGCCGTGTTTGGGTCTAATACTTCCTATACGGTGGGTAACGCCACCACCAAACTCTTGTTTGAAGTGTTTTCAATTGGTGTCACATTTGCATAATCTTCACATTTGGTTTTGTCTTCAACATTGATTCTACTTCATGTTTATCTTCACAATGTTGATTTGGTATCATATTGATATATACATATATTGGTGTTCTGTCCTCTACAGCATTCACTTATAGCTATGTCTTCATGTTTGAATCTTTTGACCTAAGTGAATGTGATCGGACCCTAACCTCTTCTATGCTTCTACCCCAAATTCTATATATCCAAATCATATGCATTCTATTGAAATTGTCAAATGTCTTCTCTGCATCCTTGTCAGCAGAAGATACAGAGACAAAAATTGAATCTGTTTTAAATGCTATATCCTTATTGCCTAAAACCCGGAGAAGCCGGAACGACCACCCCACAGTCCAGGCGTGCATGGGAACATGGAACAACTTCCAATGTGTTGCATGTTGCCACGTGTCCCTCAGATGTGAACCGCCAGGGGCACCTGTGAAATTGCATTGTGCTATCCCTTTCCTTATAAATACACATCACATCGCAGTCAAAATCCTTCTCCCACCTCTCTACCTCGCGCAAACCCTAGCGCCACCGCTAGCTCTCGACGACGCCGGCGACGAAGCGCTTAGCTGCCGCGACCTCACCGACATCGTCCTCACGCCGGCCACGGACCTCGTCTCCCTCTGCCGCTGCCGTAGGTGTGTTCCGTCGCCAAGTTAGGGCACGGCAGATTGAACTGCTCGACCTCCAACACCACTCCGTCTAGCAGTTCTTCGTATGGTAATTAAAACTTACCTTTTACTACCTTTTTGATCCGATAGATCCATCCTTCTCCACCAAAAGTGGTTTCTAAACCTACAAATTGGATCTGTCCTGTTCTGCATCTCATATCATGCCTAGTATATTCACTTATGATTCACTACTAGTTAGATTGCTCACTTGGACCTATTCTTGGATTCGTACAAATCTGGAACCAACTCTCAACAAATAAGTGAATGTCTTCAAACTGATTTATCTTCAAAATCTTCTAAGAATGCATATGACCTCTTCCCCTTCCCTCGCATCTCTAATGTTGTCACAGGTACATGTCCGTGGGAGAATCTCTTGGTTCTCATAGTCTGCATTCATTTGCAGAGTTCTTACAGCGTCAGATCAATTCTCCTGAAGCCAATTCCTGTCTGACCAGCAGATGGAAGCCTTTGCAAGTTCTGAAGCCATTCAATTTGAACTTCATGGTGATAGAAAAGTCAGCAAGAAAGGGCGGCAGACAGCACCGTGGGGGCACATCAAAGGGTTTGCCTGAAGATCTCTATGAGTTATACAAGACTGGTCCTAAAGAGAGCTATGGCCAACGCAAGACTCGAATCCAATGGATTCCCAGATACTGGGCTAAACAATGGTTTCTGTACAGATTTGTGACTGTAGAGTATGCGGAGAAGAATGCCATCAAGCGACCATGGGGAGACATTCTCTTCAAAAATCTTCCACCCAGGTCCAGAACTGAAGCCATTGCTCAAAGTTTCTATCCTTGCATGGTTCGTGGACCACAACCAGAGAATGCTGACCCATCTTCTCTGCTATGGTGTCCCAATGACAATCTGTTCAAGCACAACTGCAAGTTTGCCAAGGATTCTACTGTGAAGAACAAGAAATCCTTTGGACTCGACTTCAACCCCGGTTCATCTGCCACGGGCTGATGGCACTCGTGATGCTAAACCCAATATCATCGGGCCTTTCTACAACCTCGAAGGTCTCCTCACTCACATTGCTGTTCAGGGGGCAGCTGTGGAGCACTCTGATGACGACGCTGACAGTGATGAAGCATCAGCTCCACCTAAGCCACAGAAGCAGAAGCAATCTACGGCTTCAAAGCCCTCTGGCCACCGCACCTCTTGAAGCTTCGCGTGCAAAGCCACTGGCCACTGCACCTCCTGAAGCAAGTGTGCAGTCTGAAGATCTTTCCCGCATCTCCAAGAAGAATGAGAAGTCTTCAAAGCAGAAGAAGCCCTGAAGAAGCCACCATTATCTATCCAGCGATGATGATCTTGGTGATGATGCTCTTGAGATGCTCATAAAGAGCAAGGAGGAGGCGGAAATCTTCAACGATCTGCCCCTCTTTGATGTGGATATTTTGAACAACTTCATTGATGAATGGTTTGAAAACCCCAGCATCAGCATCGATGACCTTGAGCTTCCAATTGGCATCAGTGTCTCTTTCCACAGTGCCATTGCTAATGAGCTGGCTCTGGCTCAGAAGATCGTTGAACTGAAAAACAAGATTGATCATGGGAAAGCTCAATTCAAGAGGAACATGGCCAATCTCAGCGTGGCTGATGTTCAAAGCTTCAAGAAGATGTTGCATGAGCTCAAGGAGCAGTTTCACAAGAAACGTGAAGAAGCTAAAGGATCCAGAGAGCGGATGAAACTCTCTGCCAGTAAATGTGTTCTAGTTCACAATAAAGCTGAAAAGCGCAAGGCACTTGGGCGTCCTGGCATCGACCCCAAGTTGGCTGCCAAAAAGAAGAAGCCTGTTGTGGCCCAAGCTGAAGCATCAGGGCGGGAAGCACCTCGCATTGTCTTCCTTGCTAGCATGACAGGCTCAAAGCCTAAGGTCCCCACAGCTGCTTCAGAACTGAAGAAGACAAGGGCAGTTGAGGCCGAAGCTAGAAAGTGCAAGAACAAGAATGCCACTGATGATATCCCACACACCAAGAAGCGGAAGACAAAGTCTTCGAAGAAAGATCGGGCTGCTCCCTCAGAGCCCCTCTTTGTCGAGCCCATCTCAGTTGCTTGTCCTGCATCCACCAACCAAGAATGTCAGCTAGTACTTCATGAGCCTGCTTCCACAGAGGCTCCTGAAGCTGAAGACATTCCAGCTGCTGACCACATCACAGCTGAAGACATTGGTTATCACGATAATGTAGATGATGATGAAGTCCTTCCTCAGATCGAGCACCAACTGGTATCATCACCTATTCTCGCGAACAGCGAACTCATCAGCATTGGTCATCCCTTGACGCCAATTGCTCAGGATGCATCATGGGCTGATCACCCCAAGACACACCAAGTCAAGACACACCCAGTACTCCCCCTCCTCAAGTTACCACTCTGGTACTTGATGATGATAATTACATGGTGAAGACCACCCCATCTCCAAAGGCGTCACCCGCATTCCGCAGGCTTCGCAAAGGCCCTAGGCCACAGGTCGCCATGCCGAGCATTCTAGAAGGAGAAGTGCAATACAACTCAATGGCACAACAAGTGTTTCCAGACGCCACTCCAACTACGAACGTCTCTGAGTCCGAAGCAGAAGCTACGGAAGACATTCCGGCTGCATCAGACGATGACCAACAAGAACCCCGTCAAGAAGAAGAGCGAGTTGCCACACCCCCTACCAACCAAGAAGTTGTTCTCGAGGAAAACGAGTCAGTGCCCGACCCTCCAGCTACTCAAGTGGAGGTTCAAAACACTGAGGCGGCCACCAAAAACACTACTGAAGCCAATGACGTTGTCATGGCTGAAGCTAATGTGGCGCCTGCAATGAATATGGTGTCGGAAGTAAATGTTGCACCTGATGCCAATGTGCAGCTTGAAGCCCAAGTCAATGCCTCTGCTCCTGTACCGCCTCCAAGGCCTCACACCATTGAGCAATCATTCGATCGTGGTTAACTTGTCACCATCCTCTGGTCCATTTCGGTTCCTCCGCCTGCTCCCGAACCACAGTTTGACTATCATGTGGAGCACAGGCCTCAGGTCCAGAAGCCAAAGCCCAGGCTGCCAAGGTTTCCAGGTACTGCGACTTCGCCAGGATCGTTCAATGTGAATGGCTTCAAAGCACACAACACCTTCTTTGATAGTGCCAAGAACCCATATTCGCAGCCAAGAATTTCATCAGATCAGTTCTGGAGCTATCAGCAGCGCAGTTACTATTCCTGTGTCTTATACAATCAAGGGCGCATTTTTCCCCATATGCGTCTAGACTGCGAAGCCATTTCTAGCCTGCCCTGCTTGGAAGAAGCCCTAGACTGCTTCAGAGATGCTGGCCTTCTGCAGTTTGTGACCGACAAAGAAAATTGGAATGAGGAGGTTCTGCTACAATTCTATGCCACTCTTCACATTCACATCTCAAACATGGATCCGAAGACTTGGGTCCTTGAGTGGATGACATGCGATGTACACAATGGAGCCAAATCCCAAGATATAATTGAGCTTACTGCCCTGCCCACTCCAGGTGAACTCTATGAACCTGGTTGTCAGCTTCACCATAATGCTTTGGAGAGCATATTTCAGAAGCCTGAGCCAAACATGAGTCAAATGCTCAGCATGATGAAGCCACTTCCAAGCAATGCTGAATATCCAACGGAATTCTTTGTTGAAGACCTAGAGTATCTGCCCCGCACCATTTATCATATCATCAGGTGAACTCTATGGCCTATCAAAGGACATTCTCCTGCAGCAAAGCTTGAAGGAGCAATGAAGACATTGATTTTCTATATCCTCAATGGCATCATCTTCAATGCTCAAGATTTCTTCATCAGGCAACTTGCTGCATCTGGCTCTGATCTATTTGGTCTGAAAATTTATGCTCCATGGGTAATGCGCCTCATCAAGCTTCACTCTTCTATCAACTATTAGCCCTCTGCGCAATCATCTCATCTTCTTGCCAGAGGTTGATATGTCTGTCGAAGCCATCTACCCTGAACCTGCTAAGGAGACACTATATCTTCACAACGTCGATCGCCAAAGCTTCACACAACCTATTGAAGGAGTTCTTTCTGCAACTCGTGTTTATCCCCTGGCTGGTAACACTCGTGCACCTCATCATGCAACCACTGAAGACACTGAAAGCACCATTGCTCAAAGGCCTCGGAAGCGATCTCGCGCTCTCAATGACCGAGAGCTTCTGGTGGCATTACATAAAAAACAGGATAAGCATCCTGATTGGCTCAAGCGTCAGATGCAGAGCCTCTTGGTGGATGTTAATCGCATTCGAAATCTTGCCACCAAGAATGCCTTTGTCACACATGAAACCCGTCGGCGGTCGTGGAAGAGTCTGACATTGCTAAGCTCTGAAGATGATCTTCGACAGGATGGCTTCACAGAGCGATTCAAATTTGATTCCACTCCTCACAGGAACACTGTCTTGCGTCGGACTCCCTCACTCGAAGACTCTGAGTACTCCTCGGCGGCCACTGTCGATGCCAGAGTCGTCGATGACGAAGATGATGCTACTTCACCAACTACAACTTCGCCACGAATCGACACTACACCAAGCTCTTCTTCACCACCGGACTCCAACGTCAACCCTGCACCTTCACCTACTCATGGGAACGAGTAGAAGCTCTATGTCTTCAAACCTTTTTGGTCCTTACTGACAGAAGGGGGAGAAACATATGAGTTGATAGTCTTCAAGCGGATCCTTATGGGTGGTTGCTATACTTCTTGCCAAGTGTTTACAACTCTCACTTTTCATACTTTTGGTTCTTTGAGTTGTAACACTTAAACTTGATGGTCGTCTGCTACCTTTTTTGTTAACTATGTGATGCGATGATAAATTCCGCATGTGCGATGATAAATTCCGCACGAAGTCATTCCGCAGACGTCCATTTTTCATTATGCATGTCATTATCTTCATTATATCCTTTCATGCATGATGAATTGTCTTCATAAGTTGAAGGGGATCTCCACAAGTAAACCCTGCCATGTGCATTTGCATTCAAACGCAAACTATTTATATGCACATCTTCAGGGGAGCCTTTTGCTACTTATGAAGACAATACCTTAACCCTTACAATTTCACATACTATTATCCCCGTTGAAAACTTCAACCAGTTTTTCATCAATCACCAAAAAGGGGAGATTGTAAGTGCATCTAGTGCCACCCCTAGTTGGTTTTGGAGTATTGATGACAAACCTGGTTGAGGGACTAATGTGTTTGTGAGAATTGCAGGATAACACAGGTAGTAGTCCCTCATTGATTCGGTTTACCTACCAGAGATGACCCCTAAAAATGTGTGAAGACGTTGAAGACAATGGTGGTCTATGAAGAGTTTCACATTGAAGACTATGGCATGAGAAGACATCGTATGAAGACTATGGATTGCGAAGACATAGTTGTTTCGTAGTTTCCTTTTATTCTTTCTTGAGTCATAGGAACCACCGTACTGTTAAGTGGTGTCCAAGTGAACAAAGTCAGAGTGACTAAAGTGATACTCAACCAAATCCTATATCTTCGAGCGAAGACAATGAGAGCAAATCTTATCCAGAGCTGGATAAGTCAGCTTTACTTGTAGCCTAAGTCAAGCTGACGCATGTGTTTGAAATCCGACCATTGGACACGTGTCAGTTCCTTAGTGACTCAAGGTCATTTCGGAAAAATCAGGTTGGGTTGCCTCCTGGCTATAAATAGCCCGCCCCTACACCATAAATTGGTGGTTGCTCAGAGTTAGTGCACGGATTTTGTCGTTTGAGAGCAACCCACCTCCGAAGCCTTTGAGAGAGAAATCCTTGTGAGGACAAAGCCCTAAACACCCAGAGCCCAAGAGTGTTAGGCATCACTGAAGTCTTTCTGTCTGCGTGATCTGAAGACTTATTACACTTGAGGACTGTGAATCCTCCAGCCGGTTAGGCATCGCGTTGTGAGTATCCAAGAGTCATTGTGGATCGTCGGTGAACGAAGTCTGTGAAGGTTTGGAAGTCTACCTTGAAGACTTACCAGAGTGATTGGCCGAGGACTGCGTCTCCTTAGCTCAAGGGGAATAAGGTGAAGAGACAGTCTTCGGAGTTGAATCTCAGCCTCCCTAACCTGACGTACAGTTGTCACAGCAACTGGAACTGGTCGAACAAATACCTGTCCTCACCAAGCAACTGGTTTTATCTTTTACCTCTCTTTACTTACTGCGTGTCTTCGTGAAGTCATTGTCTGCTTGCATGATATGATCGACTTCACTGTGTGAAGACTGTTGTTGAATGGCTTCATACTATCTTCCATCTTGATCCATACTACCTAGTTGCTGATAGTCTTCGTGCTTTCACTTCATTGTTTACTTGGCTATGGCTTGTCTAGTGTAGTCTACGTTCCGCTGCATATTAATAGGTTCATTTCCACTGTTTGTCTTCAAAGCCACCATGTTTTGAAGACTTCCATAAAAATCGCCTATTCACCCCCCTCTAGTAGATTACTAGCACTTTCATGGAGTGAGGCATAGCGGCCAGATAGAGCACCAGAGGCTCGAGGGGGCGAGGTGCCACCATCTCCGGTGGGCTGGTTAGGTATCTCATGAGGTCTTGAAATGACATATTTGCCTCTGGGGTCCATTCAAATGAGCCTTTCTTCTTCGTCAGCTTGAAGAACGGCAGAGCGCGCTCCCCTAGCTTGGAGATGAAGCGCCCCAACGAGGTCACGCAGCCTGCAAGCTTTTGCATTTCCTTGAGGGTTTGTGGTGGGCTCATGTCTTCTATTGCCTTAACCTTCTCGGGGTTAGCCTCGATCCTTCTATGAGAAACGAGGAAACCCAGTAGCTTGCCGGAGGGAACACCGAACACGCATTTCTCTGGGTTGAGTGTAGCGATCCGACCTCAAACGGTCAAATCTCTGTGCATAAGTGTCATCGCTAGATCGGTAATGCTGACACACACATTACTTGAAGGATTTATAACAGAGTTTGAATCACACACT
Source organism: Triticum urartu (assembly GCF_003073215.2). Lineage (NCBI taxonomy): Eukaryota > Viridiplantae > Streptophyta > Magnoliopsida > Poales > Poaceae > Triticum > Triticum urartu. The sequence continues at coordinate 249,041,570 of NC_053027.1, read as the reverse complement.
TAATGCATCGATAGTCTCAACAGAGAACTTATTACAATAATATGGCTTAAGGCCATCTAAATAAGATAACAGCGGAAGGCTTCGAAGGTAAAGCGAGTCCATCAACTCCAACGGCATAACTGAGTGCACGACAACTACCTAGCGCACCTTACTCTTCGTCTGAAAAGTCTGTAACATAATACGTTGCAGCCCAAAACGGGTCAGCACATGGAATATGCTGGCAAAATAACACTGTAGATCAATGAACATGAAACAGCTATAACTACATGCATATATGGCTGGTGGAGGCTCTACGGTTTTCATGTTTTTCTTGCGAAAAGCCAACTTTTCCCTACAACAAAGTATTATATTTTGTTTAACTATCATGGTAGTTGATAAACATTGAGAATGGTAACCCCATCTCAATCCTAATTAAAGTAATCATTAACCCAACAAGTTAATTAAATAAAGTGACGAGATCAACATAATAATTCAAGCACTAGATACTCAAGATGTCCATAACCGGGGACACGACTAATCATGATTAGTTTGTACAATCTACAGAGGTTTGCGCACTTTTCCCCACAATACTCGATCTCCTCCGTTGATTTCTCGCACTGCATGATGTTTGAGAAGCGGATGACCGAGACACAGTCTTTCAGAAGCATTAGCCCTTTCGACGGGTAAACCATACCACCTACATCCCCTACATCTGCTAGTTTACCACTAAAAGAGGTCACACAACATACTTAACTACACCAGAGACCATAATGGCTTGTGGATTCACACGGAAGTTTCCAGCATGAATAACAATATGATCCCTTTGAGCATGGGTGGCAGACCATAGGATGATCACACAGATTCCCCGGGATCTCCTTGGACAGCACTGGATTGCCCCAGGTGCCCACAAACAATCCACCCAGATGTGTGTTAAAGTAGCCACCTTAAATAAACCGTTAGTTCTACTCACAACTGTCATGAATCACTCAAACCAAACCACGTCTACGAGCATAGCATAGCAATATAAACATAACGTAGAAGTAACTCCCAGGGTTTGAATGAAAAAGGGTAATAGGTACTACCTCAACTATTACTTCCCAATACCCACATGTTATCAAGTCCTAACCATGCAATGTTTGAGGGTTTAAACTAATGCATAAAAACTGGGTAATAAAGGGGTATGATCAAAGTGTTACTTGCTTTGCCGACGATCTGCAAACCCTAAACACTCGTAGTAGCATGCTTCGCGCTTCGGGAATTCTCTCGCAACCAAACGATAGCATACATAAGCACTCAAGCAATAGATGCAAGGGTAAAACTTAAGAGAAAATATCCAATTAGAAAGTACAAGAAAAGAGCTTCAATTTAAAAAAAGAAACACTCAACTCGGAGCTACGAAACTCAAACTACGATCAAAAGAAGTTCGAATTCAAATCTGCTTGCAACCAAATTTAAATTGTCAAAACCATGTTCAAGTTGGTTAACTGGAAAGAGGGGTTCAAGATGAAGATTTTGGTGTTGGTTTCACTAGATTTTGACGAACGGTTGGAAAACTGCGAGGGTTTGAAGATGATGAGGACATGAATACCTTGGATACGACCAAAAATATTGCATACATGCATATTTGTCAGATGATTTCTAATGCAAACTATTCAATAATCTATTCATGTTATCCAGAACAAAAATAATTCACACACTTTTGTGTTTTGTCTAATTGCAGGTGTATGGGACATTTTTACAATCCACATATGAAGATAAGGGAAAAGGAGAAGTTTAGGTTCTGTTCAAAAAGTCCTCTCACGTCACTTTTGGGCCAAGAGAAGATAGAGTCCAAGTCTCTCGCGTTCTGGATTCAGATTCGGACTACACAAACATACCTCACTCAAAATGTCAACAACTTTTTCATACGGACTCCGAATTGGGTGATTCTTTTTTTGTTGGAAAGTAGATTTCGTGCTATTTCCAACCCAATTGGAATCGCCTTCAAATTTGTCCGGAGCATTGAGATATCGGCGAAACAATCTGACGTTGCAGTAGAATCCAAGTCAAACAATAAGTCCAAAGGTGTTGCACCACCTCCACTTGGGCCCATGAGCCTTGTACGACCTAGGGTTAGTTTTAGGCTGCCTTGGGACGCCCTTCCACCTCCTTGGCCGCCACCCCTTGCTCCTATATAAGTAGATCCATCTAATAGCTTTTTCATTGGGATTTGTTTAGTTAAAAGTTAGCCATTGCAACTTCGTGTACTTCGTTTGTGTCCAACGACCAGACCAAGACCGCTTTCGGATCCCCACCTTTATTAATACTTCATCTATATTCGCAATATTCAGATTGCATTATCATAATTTTGCTTGTTCTTCGATTGCGTGCAGGAATAGACCTTCGTGGTCAGGCTGATTGTGCTTCCAGCATTGTCATTAACCTCGGGAGATTGGTTTAGCGATTTCTAAGGCGCAACGTCGTGCACGTTTGTAGTCGGATCGTCAAAGTTGACTCCACCAAATCGATAGTTATCATCTCATCGAAAGATCGGGACCCTCGCCTCCATCCCAACTTAACCCAATTTTGTTAGTGTTGTGAGTTGTTTCTCCTAAGGTGTTTCGGCTACTTAGGGACCATGCTTTCAACTCCGACACCGTGTATAGTACACCACATTACCCTCCACTTCCACATTGCCTACTCGCAAAACCCATCATTGCATTTCCACAATCCCATTGAGCTTCCGCAACCACCATCGCACCCCGCTACCACCATTTGACATTTGACATTTGAGATTTTGAGTTCGCGTTTTTCCGTTTCCTAAGGTGTTTCGGGCTACTTAGGGACGAGTCTCCATCATCTTGGTATCTCCATCAAGATCACCGCCACTCATCATCGACACGGACGGTAACCTCCATATCATCTTGGTATCGTGGTATCCCTCCATTGTACATTCCCTTGCCATTGCATTGATAAACCCTTGCCCATTTTGCGTTACTTGCCTATCGAGACTAGCCATTTGCGTATTTCCGTCAACGTTACTTGTGCACACTAGTGATCTACACTGTACATTGCATGCCATACCATATCATATTTGTATCATAGCATCTCGTGTGCCTCAAGTTTGTTCCCGCATATACACAATAGCTATCTTGGTTTGTGCATTGTGCAAAAGTGGCCATACAAAGAAAAAAGAAAGAAAAAAAATAAGCTTTTAAGAAAAAGAGAAAGAGCAAAGAACCTTGTAAGCAAGTGCCATAGCATCATACCACATTGCATATAAGATTGTCATATCCAATCATCTTGGATTATACCACCGGAACATCATACATATATAGCATACTTGGGATAGAAAGTTATCCATTTTGCATCCTATAGGTTGTGCACAAGTGTCGTATCCGCCTATAAAGCAATCGTTCTAGCGTCTCTCTTGAGTTGTGCAACACGAGCGTTTTCCGTGGATTCCACATTTTGTGCTCATCCTTGGTTGCACGATCCCATTTCTCTATTTGTGTGTGCGTTTCCGTGTGCCACATATTGCTATTGGTCTACTTGTTTCACTTGCGAATTTGTGAATCTCTTTCAACATTATTGACTCTTGCTAACATTTTGCATCAAAAATTTTGTGCCACTATCCTCACCGAGCTCCACCATAAGCCTTATTTGTGTAGGTGTGAGAAACTGACAAGAATTGGTACCAATTGTGCTATTTCCTTGTTACATCATTGAGTGATCATTGATCCATCTTCAACATCGGTCAAGGTACATTTGGTATAGTTATTCTCCTTTCTCCACTCATATTTGCTCGAGTATTGTGATGGATAGGTAGGGTATTTCATCTTTGGTCTACAACAACAATGACGAGTTCGATGCCACGAACAACTCCAATGACGCCAAGATGCAAGCTCAAATGGAGGAGATCAAAGCCCTCATCAAGTCGTACAAGCGATCTTCCTCATCTTCGAGAAGACGCTCAAGAGCACATGCCTCCGAGCTACCATCTCTGGCAAGGTCACATCGGCATCGACACCAGCACCACCAGGAACGTGAAGGTCAAGAGCTCAACACCAACAACCGCTCAATGACTTCACCATCACCCTTGGCATCTTCGCCAAGCGACTTCAATGCATCTTCGCCTACGGACATACAACATCTTCGCCCACAAGCACTTCAAGAGAAGCTCCCCAAGCTCAAGTCCGCGACTTCCTGATGAGGACATCAATACCATTCTTACACCCACAGCTCCTGCTGCTATACATACTGGACCAATTACTAGAGCTCATGCACGCCAATTAAATTATCAGGTACTTTCGTTTCTTGGTAATGATTCTAATGTTCATGAGAATATGATGCTACCTAAATTGGATACATTTGTTTTGCTTACAGATGAAGGGCCTGGCATGGATAAGAGGGATGAACACTGGAGCAAAACCAAGCATGGAGATGATGGCATGCGCAAGGGATCAAGAACGGAGTTACAAGTGATGATTTCAGGACTTTGAAGCCACCATAAGGAGTGCATGAAGCCTTGGACGAAATATACAAGATGCCACTTCATAAATTTCAAGAAGGGGATGATGATGAGGACATCAATACCATTCTTACACCCACAGCCCCTGCTGCTTTACATACCGGACCAATTACTAGAGCTCGCGCACACCAATTAAATTATTAGGTACTTCCGTTTCTTGGTAATGATTCTAATGTTCATGAGAATATGATGATGCCTAAATTGGATGCATTTGTTTTGCTTACAAATGAAGGGCCTGGCATGGATAAGAGGGATGAACACTGGAGCAAAACCAAGCATGGAGATGATGGCATGCGCAAGGGGATCAAGAACGGAGTTACAAGTGATGATTTCAGGACTTTGAAGCCACCATAAGGAGTGCCTGAAGCCTTGGATGAAATACACAAGATGCCACTTCATAAATTTCGTCCAGAGGCTATTATAGGTGTTACGTCACCTTATTATTCGGCCAGGCCCATGTATTTTCAAAATACTTAAGTATAGGCTGTTTTTGGAGTCCGTATGTGTGGGGAAACAAGAGTTAGGGTTGATTTTGAACCCCTCCTCCAAGGGCCACGAAATTCCCCCTCTTCCTCCATATATACAGCCCTTAGGGCGTCGTTTAGACTTTGGGATTTGTTTAGTTAAAAGTTAGCCAACGCAACTTCGTGTACTTCGTTTGTGTCCAACGACCAGACCAAGACCGCTTCCGGATCCCCACCTTTATCAATACTACATCTATATCGCAATATTCAGATTGCATTATCATATTCTTGCTTATTCTTTGATTGCGTGCAGGAATAGACCTTCGTGGTCAGACTGATCGTGCTTCCAGCATCGTCGGTAACCTCAGGAGATTGGTTTAGCGATTGCTAAGGCGCAATGTCGTGGACGTTTGTAGTCGGGTCGTCAAAGTCGTCTCACCAAATCGGTAGTTATCATCTCATCGAAAGATCGGGACCCTCGCCTCTATCAAGTGGTATCAGATTTCCAGGTTGCTCGGTGAGATTTTACAGTTTCTCATAGTTTAGATCGAGTCTGTTCTTCATACCTACAGTCCACAAAAAAAGCCAAAAAAACAATTAGGGTTAGTTCATCATATCTGAACCAATCTGAGCCTTTGCATAGTCTTTTTAGAGTTTTGCTTTGTTGAATTTGCGGTTGCATCGTCGTATCGAGTTGCTCGTCTTAGCGTCTAGTTCCTTAGAGTTTCGAGTTCTGTTCATAGGTTGTCACGCCGCCGCCGCACCATCGTCATCATCATAGCGATATACCACCACCCCACCATATACATCATCGCTGCCATATACAACCACCAATCCGAGTCCACAAATACCATTGCCATATACAACCACCAATCCGAGTCCAGATATACCATCGCCATATACAACCACTAGTCCGAGTTCCACCAGATTCATCGCCGTCACCAGTCCGAGTTCCACCAGATTCATCTCCACCACCAGTCCTAGTCCGAGTCTAGTTTTTGTTGCTTTGTTTTCGATTTCCAGATCACGTGATACTCCGAGTCGTGACAGAGTAGGACTCCCGAACTTCCGGGCCATCCGCAGAAGAAAAATAGTTCCAGTTTAAAAAGAACTAAGTCTGGAAAATTCTGGCTAGGCAGTTTTTAGATCATTTGTAGACTTTTTCGAAATTTTTTTGTTGCGGGGTGAAAAAAAGATAAAAAAAGTGCAAAAAAAAGTGAAAAAAGAAAAAAATTTAGAGCATGCTCCTCCCTTGTTTACGTGCAGCGCCGTGATTTTGTTAGTGTTCTAGGCTCGCGTCTCTAGCACGGTCTAGCCTAGGACCAGCACAGTATCGTCATTGAGCGTTTATTCAACTTTGCATCTCTGAATTGATTATTGCTGACCCTTTTTGCTACCATATTATAAGCCTTCCTAGCTCCACATACATCTACGTTGTGCATTTGACTCTCCCTGGTAATCGCTCTATCCAAGCTTTGAGAGTTTTGACTACGATGATTGCCGATCACCGCTTGCTGGTGGGTAAAACTGGTAAGAATTTGAGATTTGCTTGACAGATTTGTGACACCCACCACCACCTCTTGTTAGTAGTCTGTAGGATCATATTGTTGTGTGTTTTTATTGCTGCTAACCATGGCAGGATCACAAGCCAACAAGACTGACTGGGAGAACATGACAAACAAAGAGTTATATGATAAGTTTCAGCAAATGATGAGTGGACAGGTGGAAGATGTGCTAAATAGATTTGACGATGCCATGGAGAGGATAGGCGGCATTGAGAAGGCGTTCGAAACAAATCTCGATAACAAGTTTAATGAATTCCTCACGCGTCTTCCACCACCACCACCACCGGTTGCACCTAACGCACCGCTACAACAACAACAACAACAACAAGAACGTCGCCTTCGAAATCTAGTGGGACGAGCAGAACGCGTTCCCATTGACCCTGGGCAAAATTCTGGTGCCGCTGTTGATGCTTTTGTAGCTCCTGCTGCTACTGCAGAGGTGGAGGACCATTACGAGGATGAGGTTGATCAAAATCAGATCTATGTGCAACCACCAGCACCACCACCACCAGGTCATCCTCAGGTATATCATCACAATGGTAAGGCTGCACCACCATATAAGGTACAAGATCATGACCATCTTCCTAAACTGAAATTGAATATTCCACCATTTGAGGGTAGATATGTTCCTGATATATATCTTACATGGGAGTTAGAAACTGAACAACGATTTACATGTTTACAATATCCTGAGGAGAGACGTGTTCCTGCTGCTCTTTGTGCTTTCACTAGCTTTGCATGTGTTTGGTGGTCTGAACATTGCAGATTATATCCTATTCCAGCTACTTGGGCTGCTTTGAAAACTGCTATGCGTACTCGTTGGGTTCCACCATATTATCAACATGAATTACTTCAAAAATTGCAGCGCTTAAGACAGGGAAAAAATTCTGTAGAAGAATATTATCAGGAATTACAAACTGGCATGATTAGATGTGGTATTGTTGAGGAGAATGAAGCTATGCTTGCACGTTTTATGGGTGGATTAAATAGAGAGATTCAGACCATTCTAGAGTATAAGGAGTATACTAATATCACTCGTTTATTCCATCTTGCTTGTAAAGCTGAACGTGAAGTGCAGGATCGACAGGCATTGGCGCGAACTAACTTTTCTGCAGGTCATCTTCATACATGGACACCACGTGCATCCTCTACTTCCACACGTGCACCAGCACCGGTCGCATTATCCATTTACACTTGGGGCACTCTCCAGCCCTTGTGATAATACTGAAGCAAGCATCATCCGAGCCACTATCTGCCACTCTTCTTCTCCCATGGCATCAACAGCGCACACAAGTGATATTATTTGTCATCGTTGTAAGGGAAGAGGAAATTTGCGAGAGAATGCAAATCTCAGCATGTGATGATTGCTACTGAGGATGGTGGGTATGAGTCCGCTAGTGACTATGATGAGGAGACTTTGGCTCTTATTACACATGAAGAACACGGTGGAGATGATTCTGATCATGAGACGCAATACATGGCTGCTGAAAGATGCTGACATGTATGAATGTTTAGTTGCTCAACGTGTTTTGAGTGTGCAGGTTACACAAGCTGAGCAAAATCAGAGGCATAATTTGTTCCATACAAAGGGAGTTGTGAAGGAACGTTCTGTTCGCGTCATCATAGATGGAGGGAGCTGCAATAACTTGGCTAGCATGGAGATGGTGGAGAAGCTATCTCTCACCACAAGACCACATCCACATCCTTACTACATCCAATGGTTCAACAACAGCGGCAAGGTTAAGGTAACACGTACTGTTCGTGTCCATTTTAGTATCTCTACATATGCTGATTATGTTGATTGTGATGTGGTACCTATGCAAGCATGTTCCTTATTACTTGGTAGACCATGGCAATTTGATAAAAATTTGTACACCATGGTAGAAACAATCAGTATACTCTTGTTCATAAGGATAAAAATATTACTTTGCTTCCTATGACACCCAATTCCATTTTGGAAGATAATATTAATAGAGCTAATACAACAAAACAGGAGAAAAATAAGAGTGAAAATCAGATTGTGGCAAAAGAATTTGAGCAACAAATGAAGCCTAATAATAATCCAACTAGTGTTGCTTCTGAATAAAATTGAAAAGTGCATGTTTACTTGCCACCAAATCTGATATTGAAGATCTAGATTTTAGCAAATCTGTTTGTTATCCTTTCGTGTGCAAAGAGGCATTATTTTCATTCAAGGACATGCCTTCCTCTTTGCCTGCTGCTGTCACTAACATTTTGCAGGAGTTCGCTGATGTCTTTCAACAAGACGTGCCACTGGGATTACCACCTATTCGAGGGATTGAGCATCAAATTGACTTAATTCCCGGTGCATCATTACCCAACCGTGCACCATACCGTACCAATCTAGAGGAGACGAAGGAGATTATGCGTCAAGTACAAGAACTGCTCGACAAAGGTTATATACGCGAATCCCTTAGTCCTTGTGTTGTTCCTATCATTTTAGTGCCGAAAAAGGATGGTACATCGCGTATGTGCGGTGATTATAGAGGCATTAATAATATTACTATTCGTTATCGTCATCCTATTCATAGGCTAGAAGATATGCTTGATGAATTGAGTGGCTCTACAATATTCTCCAAAGTTGATTTGTGTAGTGGATACCATCAAATTCGTATGAAATTGGGAGATGAATGGAAAACAGCATTTAAAACTAAGTTTGGATTATATGAGCGGTTAGTCATGCCTTTTGGGTGAACTAATGCACCTAGTACTTTCACGAGATTAAAGAACGAAGTTTTACGTGCTTCCATTGGACGATTTGTGGTAGATTACTTTGATGACATATTGATTTATAGCAAATCTTTGGAGGAACATTTGGAACATTTACGTGCTATTTTTATTGCTCTACGTGATGCACGTTTGTTTGGTAACATTGGAAAGTGCACCTTTTGCACCGACCGAGTATCTTTTCTTGGCTATGTTGTTACTCCACAGGGAATTGAAGTTGATAAAGCCAAGATTGAAGCTATTGAGAGTTGGCCGCAGCCCAAAACGGTCACACAAGTGAGGAGTTTCCTTGGCCTCGCTGGATTCTATAGGCGTTTTGTGAGAGATTTCAGCACCATTGCTGCACCTCTCAACGAGCTTACAAAGAAGGATGTGCCTTTTGTTTGGGGTACCGCACAGGAAGAAGCCTTCAGGGTATTGAAAGATAAGTTGACACATGCTCCTTTACTCCAACTTCCTGATTTTAATAAGACTTTTGAGCTTGAATGTGATGCTAGTGGAATTGGATTAGGAGGTGTGTTATTACAGGATGGCAAACCTGTTGCATACTTTTCTGAAACATTGAGTGGGCCTAGTCTGAACTATTCTACTTATGATAAAGAATTATATGCTCTTGTTCGGACCTTAGAAACATGGCAACATTATTTATGGCCCAAGGAATTTGTTATACATTCTGATCATGAATCTTTGAAGCACATGAAAAGTCAAGCAAAATTGAACCGTACACATGCTAAATGGGTTGAATTCATTGAGACTTTCCCTTATGTCATTAAACACAAGAAGGGTAAAGAAAATGTTATTGTTGATGCATTGTCTCGTCGCTATACTATGCTTTCACAACTTGACTTCAAAATATTTGGTTTGGAGACCATCAAAGATCAATATGTGCATGATGCAGATTTTAAAGATGTAATGCAGAATTGTAAAGAAGGAAGAACGTGGAACAAGTTCATCATTAATGATGGATTTGTGTTCCGTGCTAACAAGCTATGCATTCCAGCTAGCTCCATTCGTCTTTTGTTGTTGCAGGAGGCGCATGGAGGAGGATTAATGGGACACTGGCGTGAAGAAGACGGAGGACGTACTTGCTACACATTTCTTTTGGCCAAAGATGAGACGGGATGTTGAGTGTTTTGTTGCTCGCTGCACTACATGTCAAAAAGCCAAGTGACGACTCAATCCTCATGGTATATATATGCCTTTGCCTGTACCTAGTGTTCCTTGGGAGGATATATCTATGGACTTTGTTTTAGGTTTACCTCGAACAAAGAAGGGGAGGGATAGCATATTTGTTGTCGTGGATAGGTTCTCGAAAATGGCACACTTTATACCATGTCATAAAAGCGATGATGCTGTTAATGTTGCTGATTTGTTCTTTCGTGAAATTATTCGCTTGCATGGTGTGCCAAATACTATTGTTTCAGATCGTGATACTAAATTTCTTAGCCACTTTTGGAGATGTTTATGGGCTAAGTTGGGGACTAAACTGCTTTTTAGTACTACTTGTCACCCCCAAACTAATGGACAAACTAAAGTAGTCAATAGAACATTGTCTACTATGCTTAGGGCTGTTTTGAAGAATAATAAGAAAATGTGGAAAGAATGCTTGCCTCATATTGAATTTGCTTATAATCGTTCATTGCATTCTACTACTAAGATGTGCCCTTTTGAAATTGTGTATGGTTTCCTACCTCGTGCACCTATTGATTTGTTTCCTCTTCCATCTTCGGAGAAGGTTAATTTTGATGCTAAAGAACATGCTGAATTGATTTTAAAAATGCATGAGTTAACTAAGGAAAACATTGAGCGTATGAATGCTAAATATAAACTTGCTGGAGATAAGGGTAGAAAACAAGTTGTGTTTGCACCTGGAGATCTTGTTTGGTTACATTTGCGTAAGGATAGATTTCCTCATTTGCGCAAATCAAAGCTAATGCCACGTGCTGATGGTCCTTTTAAGGTGTTAGAGAAAATAAATGATAATGCATACAAACTTGAGCTGCCTGCAGATTTTGGGGTTAGTCCCACTTTTAACATTGCAGATTTGAAGCCTTATTTGGGTGAGGAAGATGAGCTTTCATCGAGGACGACTTCATTTCAAGAAGGGGAGGATGATGAGGACATCAATACCATTATTACACCCACATCCCCTGCTGCTATACATATTGGACCAACTACTAGAGTTTGCGCACGCCAATTAAATTATCAGGTACTTTCATTTCTTGGTAATGATTCTAATGTTCATGAGAATATGATGCTGCCTAAATTGGATACATTTGTTTTTCTTACAAATGAAGGTCCAGGCTTGGATAAGAGGGATGAACACTAGAGCAAGACCAAGCATGGAAATGATGGCATGTGCAAGGGGATCCAGAACGGAGTTACAAGTGATGATTCCAGGACTTTGAAGCCACCATAAGGAGTGCATGAAGCCCTGGACGAAATATACAAGATGCCACTTCATAAATTTCGTCCAGAGGCTATTCTAGGTGCTGCGTCACCTTATTATTGGGCCAGGCCCATGTATTTTCAAAATACTTAAGTATAGGCTGTTTTTAGAGTCCGTATGTGTGGGGAAACAAGAGTTAGGGTTGGTTTCGGACCCCTCCTCCAAGGGCCACGAAATCCCCCTATTCCTCCATATATACAACCCTTAGGGCATCGTTTAGACTTTGGGTTTTGTTTAGATTAAAAGTTCGCCATAGCTGCAACTTTGCGTACTTCGTTTGTGTCCAACGACCAGACCAAGACGTCACAGAACCCCACCTTCATTAATAAAGCTTTCCTCTTTAATTCGCAATATTCAGATTGCAATCTTAGTTTCTTGCTTGTTCTTTGTTTGCTCGCAGGAAAAAGACCCTCGTGGTCAGGTTGATCGTGCTCCGGCGTGGTCAATAACCCTCAGAAGTTGGTTTAGTGATTGCTAAGGCGCGACGTCCTCGCACGTTCGTAGTCGGATCGTCAAAGTCGACTCCCACAGAAAACGATATCTATCTCATCGAAACATCGGGACACCTTCGCCTATATCAACGGGTCTCTCAGAGGTACCGGGTACTTTTATGCGCCTCATGAATCATGTATTTTGCCCTTACATTGGTATATTTGTTGTGGTTTACTTCGATGGCATTCTTGTGTTTAGCAAATCTATCAAAGAGCATGTCACCCATGTCCGCACCATTTTGCAAACTCTTAGAAATGAGCGCTTGTATGCTAATATGGAGAAATGCCTTTTTGGTGTTGACAAGCTCGTTTTCTTGGGTTTTGTTGTTTCCTCTAAGGGTGTTCATGTTGATGAGTCCAAGATCAATGCTATTAAGACTTGGCCACAATCAACCAACTTGCATCAAGTGCGTAGTTTTCTTGGCCTTGCGGGTTTCTATCGTCGCTTTTTGAAGGATTTTAGCACCATTGCTTAACCTTTGCATGCTTTGAGCAAGAAGAATGCGCCTTTTGTTTGGGGACCATCCCAAGATACCACATTCAATGAGCTTAAGAATTTGCTTACTCATGCTCCCGTGCTTGCTTTACCCAACTTCGACAAGCCTTTTGACATTCATTGTGATGCTAGTGGTAATGGCATAGGAGTTGTGTTAACGCAAGAAAAGCACCCCATAGCTTACTTTAGTGAGAAACTTTCCGGAGCGCAACTCAATTACCCCATCTATGACAAAGAGCTATATGCTTTAGTCCGCGTTTTGCATCAATGGGAACATTACCTTCGTCCCCATGAGTTTATCATTCATACCGATCATGAGACTCTCAAGTATCTTAAGGGTCAAACCAAGTTGAACAAGCGTCATGCTAAATGGAGTGAATTTATTGAGTCTTTTCCTTATGTCATCAAGTACATCAAGAGTAAAGAAAACATCGTAGCGGATGCTCTTTCCCGCATATGCATGCTTATTACACAACTTGAGTTAGATGTCATTGTCTTCGAGCATATCAAAGACTTGTATGAGCATGATGCAACTTTTGCTACTCCTTATGCCAAGTGTTTGTTGCATACATCTTGGGAATGCTATTGCATCAAGGATGGATATCTTATGTGAGCTAACAAACTTTGCATCCCCGAGTCTTCTCTTCGTTTGTTGCATTTGCAGGAATCTCATGGAGGAGGCTTAATGGTACATTTCGGACGCGACAAGACGTTCGCCACGCTCTCGAAGAACTACTTTTGGCCCAAGATGTTTCGGGACGTCAATCATTTCACCAACCGATGCTCTACATGTCGCAAAGCTAAGTCGAAAGCTCAATCTCATGGCCTCTATATGCCTCTACCAATTCCATACCAACCATGGGAAGACATTAGCATGGACTTTGTACTTGGTTTGCCTAGGACTCGAAATGGGAAATATTCAATATTTGTCGTTGTGGACCGTTTCACAAAAATGGCACATTTTATTCCTTGCAACAAGATAGATGATGCTTCACATGTTGCTAATCTCTTTTGTAGGGAAATATTGCGTTTACATGGAGTGCCAAAGACTATCGTCTCGGACCACGACGTCAAGTTCCTTAGCTACTTTTGGAAGACCACTATGCACCAAGCTCGGAATCAAGCTACTCTTCTCCACGGCTTACCATCCTCAAGCCGACGGCCAAACAGAAGTTACCAACCGCACTTCTCCAACTCTACATCGAGTACTCATCAAGAAGAACATCAAAGAGTGGAAGGAGTGCCTACCTATCACCGAGTTCGCCCACAACCGCGCAAGACACTCAACGACCGGCAAGTCCCCATTCGAGATCATCTATGGATTCAACCCTTTGTCACCATTGGATATTCTCCCTCTACCACTCCAAAAGCACATCAATTTGGACGCAAGTGCACGAGCAACCCATCTCAAGATGGTGCATGAAGATACATGAAACACCATCGAGCGCCAAGTAAAACGCCTTGCGACCAAGCTCAACTTCAACAAGCACCCTATGATATTCAACATTGGAGACCTCATGTGGCTACACCTTCGCAAGGACCGCTTTCCCAAGAACGCAAGTCCAAACTTCGACCACGCGCGGATGGACCATTCAAGGTGCTTGCATGCTACAACCACAACGCATACAAGATCGACATCCCTCGTGACAAGTACTCCGTGAGCGACATCTTCAACATCAAAGATCTCTCGCCCTACCATGGTGATGAGGATTTCGATCCGAGGATGGATCTTCCCCCAGGGAGGGGAGATGATGCAGAGCATCCCAAGAACATCCCCATGGACGCACCTACACCTCCAACGACACCACTTGGACCAATGACCCGAGCCCGAGCCAAGGCTATCGAAGATAAGGTGAACTCACTCCTCTCTGAACTTCCGCTTTCTATGCATGAGACATGGCTACTACCTAAGTCCGACGTGTTGTGCATGATTAGGCACCAAGAGGACCCTCCCGAAGATGCACATGAAGTTGTACAAGTCCCCAAATCCATGGATGAGGAGAACCAACGGAAGGAGCCAAGAACATCTCCCAGGCCCCAGACATCCGGCCAAGACCCCGGACATCCGGCCCTTAGAGCGTCATCCACTACAACAGCCCTGCTGCCAGAAGTTACAGGACCCGGACATCCGGCCTCGACAGCCCGGACATCTTGCACCTCCCGAGCCCCCGGACATCCGGCCACCAGCCCGGAAATCCGGCCCCTCCGAACCCGAGAGCAACAAATGCCACCACTCCAGCCCGGACATCCGGCCTCCCCAGCCCGGACATCTGGTGTCGCCTGAAAGCCCGGACATCCGACCCGACCAGCCCGGACATCCGGCCTCCCCTGTTTGCACACAGTGAAGGGCCGAGGCCCATGTATCCCTTCTCCCCCAAGACTATATATACTCCACCTTGCCCAACTTTCTAGGGTTAGCAAAGGTTTAGCTCATGTTTGTGTGAGAGCTTTGCTCATCCACTTGGTTACCTTCTCCATGGAGATTTGAGCCTCCACCAGAGAAGATCCCCCAAGCGGATTCAAGACCCCTCTTTAGGGAAGAACATCAAGACCTCCTCACGGAGAAGACCGTTACCCTTGTATCGTCCTTGGTTGATCGTGTACCGTGTGAACCCTATGTATTCGAGGATCTAGCACATGTGTAACTTGTTCTTGTTGGTTTAGTTTTCCTCTTGTGTTTCCCCCGTGATTTCTCTCGTTTCCCTCCTCGTGTTCTTCGTGTTCATCGCAGGATCCGCTCCTTTCGTGAGAGATCGGCCGATTAGGGTTCTACCCTACATCAGAGGTCCTCATCAGGTGCCCACCATATACCCCATATACTTCCGCATACCTCCTCCACTTCCGCATAGCCCAACCATTTTGGACCGTTTCACTCTCCGACACATTTGCTACTTCGAAGTTTGAGAATTTGAGTTGCAATACCATATCCTTTTGTGTTTCGGCTATCTAGGTACGGTTCGACATCGACATCACCGCCGTCCTACATCATCATCGCCTTCCTACATCGTCATCAACAACGACCACCTCGACTACATCTTAGTATTGGACATATCACTCTTGCCACTACATTGATAGCCATCATAGCCTTACTCCTTTGCGTTGCTTACCCATCGAGACTAGCCTTTGAGTATTGCCGGCAACGAGACTTGTGCACATTAGTGATCATACTTCCCATAGCATACATACATCATTGTTGCATATAGTGGTATCATCTCTTGTGTCACAAAGTTGCCATCGCTTACACAATTGCTATCTTGGTTCGTCAAGCATTGCATGAGAAAAGGGCTCAAACATCAAAGAGCCAAACAAGCTTTTAAGCAAAGAGGAAAAGATAAGCAAAGAGCTTTTAAGCAAGAACCATAGCATCATACAACATTAAGATTGTCACACTCAATCCTCTTGGATCATATCATAGCAACACCTTGCATAAATCATACTTGGGATAGAAGTCGTTGCATTTTTGCTAAGTAGGTTGTGCACAAGTTCGTGTATCCGCCTATTGTGCAATCGTGCTAGCGTCTCTCTAGTGTTGTGCAACAAGAGCATTTTTGTGGATTCCACATTTTGGCTCATCCTTTGTTTCCCAACCCCACTAATCTTTTGTGTGTGTGTGTTTCCGTGCACCTTATATGCTTGGTCTACTTGTTACATTGCATCTTGCGAATCTTTTCTAACATTATTGAAACTCACTTACAATTGCATCAAATTTTGTGCCACCATCCTAACCAAGCTCCACCATAAGCTTTTACTTGTGTAGGTGTGAGAAACTGACAAGATCTAGTACCAATTGTGCTATTTCCTTGTCCTACATTGGAGTGATCATCGATCCACTTTCAACTTCGGTCAAGGTACATTTGGTATTCGTTCTTCTCTTTCTACCACTCACATTTGTCTTGGAATGATGGATAGGCCAAGTACTTATACCAACCCACTCTTCATGGAGCAAGACGACGACATGAACTCCTTCATCACCAAGAGTCACCTCTTTGGTGCACAACGTGCTTTGCATCAAGAGCAACAAGCTATGAGTGAACGCATCGACAACCTTGCCACCGACTTGCGACTTTTCGAGCAACGTACAAGGGACTACTTCGACCACAAGCTCGATTATCACAAGCAAGAGAATGAAGCAAGAATGGACGAGATTCATGCTTTGTTGCTCAACTGCTCTTCTTCCACTTCAAGGAGCCGTTCAAGCCGCCACTCCAACTTCACCCTCTGCGACTCAAGTACACCGACATCGAACACTCTACGCCGTGCCGCGCGCAACGATCGTCAAGCAAGCCTGAATCCTCTATGCGACACCGACTCTCAAGAGCGCCGACGACGTCAAACTCAAGAGGCCTTTGCACTCGCACGAGAACTGCAACGACAACGCCAACATGAAGAGGAAGAGCGAGTGCATCTACACCAAGTTGCACAAGACACCAAGGCACACTGCCAAGAAGAACAACTCCGTGAAGCTCAAGCACTTGTAGCGCAACAATCCCTCCAAGATTCAAGTAGAGCCGTAGCCAACCATGGCTGACAAGCTCGAGAACAAGAAGAAGCAATTCGCGAAGAAATTCAAGAACGAAGATTTCAAGCTCGTGTGCATCGTCAGGTTCCTCCTCGATATCGACAAGCTCCTCCACAAGCTCGCCAAGAACAACAAGTCAATCATGATCATGAAGACAATGGAGATCCTCCATGAAAAGAGCAACATGAGGATGACAACCCTCCGCGCCAAGAGCACCACGAGTTGAACAATCATCAACAACATGGGCGTCATCATCCCTGACCCCAACACAATGAAGAGCAACGCTATGGCAAACTCAAGTTCACCATGCCCAAGTTCAACAGAAGCAACGATCCCGAAGAGTACCTTTCATGGGCATTGAAGGTTGACAAGATCTTCCGTTTGCACAACTATGAAGAAGAGAAGAAGATCGCAATGGCATCCCTTGAGTTCCAAGACTATGTCCTCATTTGGTGGGAACAAGTCACCGTGAGGCAAGAGGTGAATCACTCATCACCACTTGGGCACAAATGAATGATGTCATGAGAGCACGCTTCGTACCTACCTACTACAACCGCGACCTCTTCAAGAAACTCCAACAACTCAAGCAAGGAACCAAGAGCATTGAAGAGTACTACAAGGAGATAGAGATTGCCATGATACGAGCCAATGTCACGGAAGATGATGAGCAAACAATGGCACGTTTATTGAATGGACTCAATCATCCCATCAAGAAGATCGCCGACTTCCAACCATACTCAAATCTCATCGAGCTAGTGCACCAAGCTACCAAAGCAGAACGCCAAGTGCAAGATGATTTCAAGTATGCCAAGTTCTCATCCAAGTCATACGGTTTCTCCAACAACCAAGCTTCAACAACTCCAACATCGACTACCAAGCCTTCTACTAGCACCATCGACAAGTTGAGTTCCAAGAAAGCTTCGTCAACTCCAAGTCCTCCTCCTACTACGAGCAACTTCAAGCCTAGAGCTTCATCATCATCAACTCCAACCGTTGAGACCGTCAAGACGAGTTCCTTCAAGTGTTTCACTTGCGGAGGCCGAGGCCACAAGTCCTATGAGTGCCCCAACAAGCGAACCATGATCCTCAATGACGATGGCACTTATGACTCAATGAGTGAAGGCGAAATGGAAGCCCTTGAGCAAGTCTCCATGCACCGACAAGTGAACGATGAAGATGAACAAGTCTTTTGCGATGAAGATTCAAGTCTCATCCTTGTTGTCTCCAAGGTTTTAACTTTACAACATCATCAAGAAGAAGACCAAAGATGCCATATTTTTCATACCAAGGCCGGCATCAATGGACGATCCGTCAAGGTCATCATCGATGGAGGAAGTTGTCATAATCTCACAAGTGAAGAAATTTGCTCCAAGCTACAATTGCCCAAGATGAAGAATCCACATCCATACAAAGTACAATGGCTTAGCGACTCCGGCACCATCCAAGTCGAGCACCGAGTACAAGTCTCCTTCAAAATTGGTGCCTACGAAGACGCCTTGGAGTGCGACGTCGTTCCAATGACCGTTTGCCATCTTCTCCTTGGACGCCCATGGTAATTCGATAGAGGAGTCATCCACAATGGCCGAACGAACCACTACATCTTCAAGATGTAGGGCAAGGAGTACGTCCTCCATCCAATGTCGCCAAGTCATGTGACCGCCAACAAGAAAGCGACCCATCGTGGAGATCATAGTGAGAGAGCGAGCGAGCAAAAAGAGAGTGAGCGCCACAAGCCCAAATCGAGTGCCTCCATGATGAGCGAAAAGAAGAACCTAGTTCTATTTTCCACCAAACGTGAGATAAGAGAAGTGTGTGAGAACCCATCTAGTGTGATACACTATGTCCTGTTGTGCAAGGATAACACACCAAAAGCTAACACCTCTCACACTCTACCTTTAGTGTTATCTTCTCTTTTGCAGGAATTTCAAGATGTTTTCCCTGACGAGCTACCTCCGGGACTACCTCCCCTACGAGGCATCGAGCACCGAATCGACCTCATCCCCGGAGCACCTCTTGCGAACAAAGCACCTTACCATGTCAACCCCTAAGAAACCAAAGAAATACAAAGGCAAGTAAAGAATCTCATAGACCATGGACATGTGCGTGAAAGTTTGAGTCCTTGTGCCATCCCGGTCATTCTTGTGCCAAAACGTGATGGTAGCTTTAGCATGTGCTCCGATTGTAGACCTATCAGTGCTATCACCGTTCGATATAGGTATCCCATTCCACGCCTAGACAATATGCTTGATGAGCTTAGCGGTGCCACTGTCTTTTCCAAAATTGATCTTAAGAGTGGTTATTATCAAATCCGCATACAAGAGGGTGATGAATGTAAACCGCCTTCAATTCCAAGTTTGGTTTGTATGAGTGGTTAGTCATGCCTATGAGTCTCTCGGAAGCACCAGGCACTTTTATGCGTCTTATGAATCATGTCTTTCGCCCTTATATTGGCATATTTGTTGTGGTCTACTTTGATGATATCCTTGTTTATAGCAAATCTCTTAGAGATCATGTCACCCATGTTCGAACCGTTTTGCAAACTCTTCGAAAAGAGCAACTCTGTGCTAATATGGGAAAATGCCTTTTTGGCATTGACAAGCTCGTTTTCTTGGGTTTTGTTGTTTCTTCTAAGGGTGTTCATGTTGATGAGTCCAAGATCAATGCTATTAAGACTTGGCCACAACCAACCAACTTGCATCAAGTGCGTAGTTTTCTTGGCCTTGCAGGTTTTTATCATCGCTTTGTGAAGGATTTTAGCACCATTGCTTCGCCTTTACATGCTTTGAGCAAGAAGAATGCGCCTTTTGTTTGGGGACCATCCCAAGATACCGCATTCAATGAGCTTAAGAATTTGCTTACTCATGCTCCTGTGCTTGAACTCCGGTTTGCAAAAAGAAACAAATCGAACGGAACAGTGAAAGTCAAACGGCGAAAGAAACAAGCTTCATTTAATAATCTGGACTTAAGTCAAATTTCACAGAAACAAAAACTTGTTTGAGTTGGTTAAATGGAAAGAGGGTTTTGAGACGAAATTCTAGGCGCTTGAATCGCCTGATTCCGATAAACGAGCAAAAAGTTATACTAAAACAAAAATCGGATCAGAAATCACGATCAGAAATAATCGCGGAAAATCCGAGAAAAAGAAAAAAACTGACGAACAGATTAATGAACGTTTGTTAACTGAAACTAAACGGTGAACTCGTCCGTTAAAACGAAAGAACGAGCGAACGCTCGCTAAATAAGTGAACCGAAAAAATAAACAGATCTAAAAAAACCTAGGGTTTTCAAAATGAGCGGACGGCGGCTACCTCGTCGGAAACCGGCGGAACTCGGGGCTCTAGCAGGGTGGGGTGGCGTCGGTGGCGGCGGGCGCGGCACGAGGCAGCGGCGGCACACGGCGGCGGGCGGCGCGGCTGCTGCAGGAGGCGCTCTCTCTATGTGGTGGATCACTCCCTCCCTCAAAATAGGTGCACTCGAACTCACATATGGTGGAGTCACTCATCTCACTCAAGAGGTGGGGGTTGTGGCTTTCCTCACATGGGAATTGTGGAAACACATCATATATGGGGCTAGTGGTGAAGTCACTCTCACTCTCAATATGGTGGCAAAAGTCACTCAAGTCATCATACGTCGCCATGGTCGAAGGGAGAATCCCATGCTCAACCATCTCATTGCCGTCGCCGTGGATGAAAGCCGAAGATGGCACACCATCATTCTCGCCTCCTAAGATGGAAGCAACATCCTTGCTCGTCACCATGTCGCTCGCCTACAAAGCTTGGTCCTTGATGGTGTTCGTAGTCGTAGTCGTCGCCGCACCATCTTGAAAAAGAGTCGAAGTAGACTCGGCATCGTCAATGCCACAAATAGGGATGGCGGTGAAGTCGAACCTGGGAGCATCGTCTTGGAGCTCGTCGGGCTTGGACATCATGGTGGTACTAGCCTCATGCTCGTTCTCATGGAGCTTGGTCATCGCGAAGTGAGCTTGGGGTGGAGAAGCTTTGGCCTTCATGAGTTCTTGTTCCGCCTTGAGAGCACCAATGTAGTAATCATCGAGGGACTTGTAGTTGTCGAGGAAGATCATCTTGGAGATGTCGTTGTGCAATCCCATCATGAAGTGGAACTTCATCAAAATGGGGTCGTCCACGCCGGCTCGTCGCAAGGCTTTCTTCATCTCCTTGAAGTACTCGTCGATTGACTTGGATCCTTGGGTGGTGTTCTCCAATTGGCGTAGAAGTTGTTCCATGTAGGTTGGAGGCACGAACTCTCGCCACATAGCTCTCTTCGTCTTGGGACAACTCATGTCATAGGTCTTCGAAGGTGTGTGAAGCCACCATGTCGACGCGTAGTCGTGGAAGTTTCTTGTGGCGCACTTCACTTGATCTTCGGGAGGAAATTTATGTAGTTTGAGGTAGTCATCCATCAAACGCTCCCACTCGAGATACTCCTCGGGTTCTAGAGTCCCATAGAAAGGAATCTCATGGTTGATGTCGAGGTCGTAGTAGCTCGTGGAAGTCGTGGACTTGAGCTCGGGGAGCTTCTCTTGAAGTGCTTGTGGGCTAAGATGCCGTATGTCCATAGGCGAAGATGCCTTGAAGTTGCTTGGTGAAGATGCCAAGGGAGATGGTGAAGTCATCGAGCGGTTGTTGGTGTTGAGCTCTTGACCTTCACGTTCGTGGTGGTGATGGTGTCGATGCCGATGTGATCTTGCCGGAGATGATAGCTCGGAAGCATGTGCTCTTGAGCGTCTTCTCGAAGATGAGGAAGGTCGCTTGTAGGACATGATGAGGGCTTTGTTCTCCTCCATTTGAGCTTGCATCTTGGCATTGTTGGAGTTGTTCGTGGCATCGAACTCGTCGTTGTTATTGTAGACTGAAGGTGAAATGCCTTGCCTATCCATCACAAGACTCGAGTAGAGGTGAGTAGGAAATGAGATAAACAGTACCAAGTTACCTTTTCCCAAAGTTGAGGATGTATCCCATTTCACTCAATGTGAGATGAAAGAATAGTGGAATTGGTACAGGACTTGTTCACTCACACCTATCAAGTAAAGCTTATGCAGTAGCTCGGTGAGGATAGTGGCACAAAAATTAAATGCAAAATGTTAGCAAGAGTCAATAATGTTGAAAGAGATTCACAAATTCACAAGTGAAACAATTATACCAATAGCAATGAATGGCACACGGAAACACACACATGGATAGATAAATGGGGTCATGCAACCAAGGAATGAGCACAAAATGTGGAATCCACGTAAAACGCTTGTGTTGCACAACTCAAGAGACACGCTAGCACGATTGCTCAATAGGTGCATACGACACTTGCGCACAACCTATAGGAGACAAAAATGCAACGACTTCTATCCCAAGTATGCTATGTATATGATGTTCCGGTGGTATGATCCAAGATGATCGGATATGACAATCTTATGCAATGTGGTATGATGCTATGGCACTTGCTTACAATCTTCTTTCTCTCTCTTTTTCTTTGCTTAAAAGCTTTTTTTATATGTATGGCCACTTTTGCACAATTCACAAACCAAGATAGCTATTTCGTATATGCGGGAACAAACTTGAGGCACAAGGGATGATATGATACCAATATGATATGGTATGGTATGTATGCAATAGAAGGTCTAGACCACTAATGTGCACAAGTAATGTTGCCGGCAATACTCAAAGGCTAGTCTCGATAGGCAAGTGACACAAAATGGGCTAGGGGTTATCAATGCAATGGCAAGGGAATATACAATGGAGGGATACCACGATACCAAGATGATATGGAGTTTACCGTCCGCGGTGATCATGAGTGGCGGTGATCTTGATGGAGATACCAAGATGATGGATACTTGTCCCTAAGTAGCCGAAACACCTTAGGAAACGACAAAACCGCGAACTCAAAGTCTCAAATGTCAAAATGGTGGTAGCGAGATGCGGTGGTGGTTTTGTGGAAGCTCAATGGAATTGCGAAATGTCAATGATGGGTTGTGGAGTACGCAATAAGGAAGTCGAGGGTAAGGTGGTGTACTATACACGGTGTCGGAGTTGGAAGCACGGTCCCTAAGTAGCCGAAACACCTTAGGAGACACAACTCACAACACAAACAAAATTGGGTTAAATTGGGGTGGCGGAAGTGTATACTGGTCAATCCTATGCGAAAGTGGTGGTGGTGGTTGATGAAGAAGCAACCGTCCCTAAGTATTCTAGAAACCTTAGGAGACTCAAATCACTCCTCGAGCAACCACTAATGCGACGGGGAAGAAAATTGGTTAGGTTGCGGAAGTCGGTGGTGGTGTAGCGGATGATATGGTGGAAGGCCTAGGCAAAGATTGCCAAAATTCCAAATATTTTATTGTGTCAAAAGGTTGTGAAACCAAGGTGAGGTCCCCGGGCACGTCGATAGCTTCAAAACGAGCCAAAGAACACTCGAATCGGAGTTCGGAGTGAAAAGTTGTGATGAAAACGGTGAAAGAGGCTGATGCTGAAATTCTGTGTAATGTTTCTGGTTAGGCCGAAGTCTGGGCCTAGGGCCGGAAGTTCCGGGCTCCGGAAGTTCCGGGGGTCGCGGAAGAAGTGCGGGGAGTCTAGGGATTTTTGGGGTAAACTTTCTGTTTAGCCCGGAAGTTCCGAGGTTAGGACGAAAGTTCCGGGGGACAGAAGTTCCGGGGGAGTCCGGAAGTTCCGGGGGTCGTGGAATTTATTCCGGGGCGAACCCTAAATTCCAGATCTGAGAATGGGGGCGAAAAACTCGATTTTCAGGGTCAAAATTGGGAAGATTTCATGGATAGAAATGGGGGGAAAGATGGGGAAGGCTAGATCCACTCGTAACAAAGCAAATCTGTGGATCAAAATCAACAAAACATCGTCCAAACCAACAAATCACAAAAAAAATTGGGGGCTATTTTTGGTGGGGATTTTCAAATTTTAGGAAGAAATCAACAAAATTAGGCTAGAAAACAAAGAGGGGAGGCTCCGAAATCATGATCAATGTGGCTCATGATACCAAGATGATGTAGAGTAGAACCCTAACGGCCCGATCTTTCATGAAAGGAGCGGATCCCGCGAATAACACGAAGAACACGAGGGAGAAAGGAGAGAAAACACAAGGGGAAACACTCAAGAACAAGTCCAATCACACATCCACTACACAGTCAAACACACAAGATCCACAAGGTACATGAACAACAAAGGGAAAGATACAAGGTAGAGTTCATCTCCGTGAGGAGGTCTTGAGGGGGGCCACCCAAGAGGGTGTCCTGAATCTGCTTGGGAGGATCTTCTCCGAGGAGGCACGATCTCCGTGGAGAAGGTAACCAAGTGGATGAGCAAAGCTCTCACACAAACATGAGCTAATCCTTTGCTACCCTAGAATGGAGGAGGGGGATGAGTATATATAGTACTAGCCACGAAGGGGTAAGTGAGGGGCGAATGAGTACATGGGCCTTGGCCCGAGTCTCTGCGCACAGGCAGGGCCAGAAGTTCCGGGGATGGCCGGAAGGTCTGGGAGCCGGAGGTTCCGGGTGAAGGTCCGGGCAGGGTCCGGGCTATCCAGAGAGTTGGCACACTCCCGGACGACTTCGGTGTAGCAGGGCCGGAAGCTCCGGGATGGCCGGAGGTTCCAGTGGCCGGAAGTTCCGGGCAGCGGCCAGAAGTTCCGGGCTTCCCAGAAGCTTGTCCAGGCTTCTTCTTCCTTCTCTTCCACTCTTCCCTCACGGATGGGGTAGGTGATCCTTGGCGCTTGCACTCCTCCTCGTAATCCGTGAATCTCCGACAATACCTATGCATGCACACGAGTGGAGTGTCAAGTAGTATACCATCCTCGAAGGGGTCAAGCGAGCACGCGTAAAGGAGATGATTCACCTTTGTGTATGTGAAGTAGATGTCGCATGTGTCACTTGCCGAATGAACTCTTGATGTGGTGATGTCCATAGTATGCTCCGCATCAATTTCCGTCTCCCTACGAGAAGGGCATCCATAGCACTCACACTTGTCTTGAGCATTTTAGAGTATCCACTTTAAGTTGTCTATGTACCACATAAGCATCCAAGAAGTCCATAACCGCGGACCCGGCTATTCGAATAGATCATGATAACCCTGCAGGGGTGTACTTCTTCACACACGCTCTCACCACTTACCGCCATGTACACGTCATGTATCTCGGCAACCTTCAAGCAGAAGCCTGGCGAGGGTGTCAGCCATGACTTGACTAACCACACAAGACTCTAGTCCAGGTTCATCGCCTATTCGGGTTCCATCCGCAAGGAGATCTGACCGGGGTTTCACTCACGGCCCCAAACTATGTGTGCAGGGTTCCCAAGCCCACCTCGCCGGATGGATCTACGCTTGGTACACCGTGCCACTTGTGCCTAGTCTACCCCAAGCCCACCTGGCCGGGTGCCACTTGGTAGACTACTAGCACTACATACAAACACCAGAAACTATTTGCAACTCCTGGACCGAGATCAAGTTGGTTAATAAGTCGAGAGGGGCACTTAAGCATTCCAATGCGTGGTAGTAGCTAGTCATTGGACAACATACACAGAACTTGGTGCTTAAGGACGGTTCTAGTGAGACAACAAACCATGTACTCCTACATGGACTCTCACCGCTACCTTTACCAAAACGTGTTTACACGCTTAACTCTCAGCATCAGAACATGGCATAACACTCCAATTCATTCCCAATGAATCAGACCTGACACAACTCTAAGCAATAGCAAGCATGGCATGGTAGGAACACAACATGGCTCAATCAACTCCTACACATGCTAGTGGGTTTCAACTATTTACTATGGCAATGACAGGTCATGCAGAGGAATGGGTTCAACTACCGCAGCATAAAGTAGCAGTTGAATCATTGTTGTCTAATGCAATAAAAGAGAGCAGGAGCGAGAGAGTAGGATTGTATCGGAATGAACAAGGGGGTTTGCTTGCCTGGTAGATCAACATGGGCACTGCTCCTCAGACAGGTACTCTGGAGCACTCTCCGGAGCAGGACCTATCGAGAAGGAATGGTGTCGACAATCAAAACACAAGTAGATGCAACAATATGATGCATGAACATGGCATGAAGATGTGATGTTGTTTGAGCTAATGCAACTAGCAGTTATTTGGATGAAGTCCAACTCCAAAATAAGCTCTCATAAATGTCATTTATATGTTTTCACTTATACAGTAGGTATATGTTGGTTTGTCATGCATGAAACTAGTACAGATGGATAGATTGAATTTTTCAGATAATTTTTCGTATATAAATTATTTCAATCTGAGCTACGGTTGAATTTCTATGAATTTTTGAAGTTTAGCTAATTTTCTGGAATTTCCAAAATAGAAATAATCTAGAAAATCATTTATTGCGTCAGCACTGTGTCATACCCACGTTAGCAGGTCAACAGCGCTGACCAAGTCAAACCTGACGTGTGGGGTCCACACGTCAGTGTCACAGTTAATTAATAGAGGTTAATTAGAACTAACACTAACCTAACTACAAATTTAGTCAGAGACGGGCCCCACCTGTCATTAACCCGTACGGGTCAAATCTGGTCAACTGGGGAGGGGGGGTCAAACCCAGTCAACCCGTCGGCGTTTAGCTGGCGGCGAGGCCGAACACGGCGGAGGGCTTGGGATCATCGCTCCGGCGACCATTTAGGCGGCGGAAACCACCTACGTGAAGCCCAGGCTCGCGCGGATCCAGTGGAACACGCCGGAGGCCGTGGGATGGTCGGAGCTCGCCGGAGCAGAGCTTGCGGCAGCGGTCGGAGTTCGATGGTGTGGGGTTTTTACACTACGGGGCACGACAGGGGCTGCGAGCGGGTGCGTTTGGCTCCTGGGGCTGCAACGAATTCGGTGACGCGCTCGGGAGCGAGCTGCGGTGGCTCTGGCCACGGCGGCGACATGATCGGCGGCGAGGAGCTACGGCCATGGCGGGGAACAGAGCTGGAGTGTGCAAAAATGAGGGCGAGAAGAGGGGCTCGGTAGAGGAGCTCACGGCGAGGTCTTCGGTGATCTCAACGCGCTCGGGGACGGCTTGGAGGCGACGGGATGTCGGTGGCGATCTCCGCGGCCGATGATGAAGACGACGGCGGTGACGGCTCCACGGGGCATCCAACGATGCGTTGCTTGACGGAGAGGACGAGGACGACAGCACGGAGCTGTTGGACTTGTCGGAGAGGCGAGGGGGAGGCGGTAGCTACGGCAACGGCGAGCGGCGGCGACGGCAGCGCTCGGGCGGGTCGAGAGAGAGGGATCCAGGGGAGGAGGGAGAACGAGAGAGAGTGAGAGAGGTGCGGGGCGGCGCGTGGCGACGTTCAGGACGGCCATGGCGTCGAGGGAGAGGACAGGCAGGCAGGTGGCTGGCGGTACGGCGGTGCGCGCGCGTCGGCCACATGCCCCTGGCCTCCTGGCAGGAGGTGGAGGACGACTGGCACGGCCAGCTGGCTGGGCTGGCCAGCTGGGCCACACAGTGCCAGGCCTCAGGTGAGCACAGGTAAGTTTTTCCATTTTTGTTTCTTTTCTATTTTTCTGACATTTGTTCTGATTTAGTAAAATACTAAATCAACTTATTTACTTCTGTCAATTTTTGTAGGAACTATTTGGATTGCTCCAAAACTCTTTGGACATATATTATATATATTTATATAAATATATATATCCAAAGCAAATAATTACTGGATTAATACAAATGGCCAAAAATAAATATTTATGAGCTCCTAAAAATATTGATTTGAATTTTACCTCTGACCAATATTTTCAGAGTGAGACATGCACATTTTCTTGGACATTTTTGGAGCAATTTTTATCTGGGTCATTTCCAGAAATGATTTCTGAGGGTTTCACATATCCCCATTTCAAATTTAAATGAAATTTAAACATGACGCACACATGACTAGCTTGTCTAGGTCATACCAGAAATAGGGATGTGACAGTGACAAACCGATTGCAGGAGCAGATGGAGACGTTATGAACGTTTGGTGAGCTCAATATGATGACTACTTGATAGTTTAGTGCACCATGCTTTACGGCTTAGAATCGGCGCTTCAAAGACATTTTGAATGCCACAAAGCATATGAGATGTTCCAAGAGTTGAAATTAGTATTTCAGACTCATGCCCATGTCGAAAGGTATGAGACCTTTGACAAGCACTTTGCTTGCAAGATGGATGAGAATATCTCAGCTAGTGAGCATGTGCTCAGAATGTTTGAGTACTACAATCACTTGAATCAAGTGGGAGTTAATCTTTGAGATAAGATAGTGATTGACAGAGTTCTCTAGTCACTATCACCAAGTTACTAGAACTTCGTGATGAACTATAATATGCAAGGGATAAAGGAAACGATTCCCAAGATCTTCGTGATGCTAAAATCGACGAAGGTAGAAATCAAGAAAGGCATCAAGTGTTGATGGTTGACAAGACCACTAGTTTCAAGAAAAGGGCAAAGGGAAGAAGGGGAACTTCAAGAAGAACGGCAAGCAAGTTGCTGCTCAAGTGAAGAAGCCCAAGTCCAGACATAAGCCTGAGACTAAGTGCTTCTACTGCAAAAGGGACTAGTCACTAGAAGAAGAACTGCACCAAGTATTTGGTGGATAAGAATGATAGCAAGGTGAACAAAGGTATAATTGATATACATGTTATTGATGTGTACTTTACTAGTGTTTATAGCAACCCCTCAGTATTTGATACTAGTTCAGTTGCTGAGATTAGTAACTCGAAACGGGAGTTGCAGAATGAACAGAGACTAGTTAAGGGTGAAGTGACGATGTGTGTTGGAAGTGGTTCCAAGATTGATATGATCATCATCACACACTCCCTATCCTTTCGGGATTAGTGTTGAACCTAAATAAATGTTATTTTGTGTTTTCGTTAAGCATGAATATGATTTGATCATGTTTATTGCAATACGGTTATTCATTTAAAGTCAGAGAATAATTGTTGTTCTGTTTACATGAATAAAACCTTCAATGGGCATACACCCAAGGTGAATGGTTTATTGAGTCTTGATCATAGTGATACACGTATTCATAATATTGAAGCCAAAAGATGCAAAGTTAATAATGATAGTGCAACTTATTTGTGGCACTACCGTTTAGGTCATATTGGTTTAAAGCGCATGAACAAAATCCATGCTGATGGGCTTTTGGAATCACTTGATTATGAATCAGTTGATGCTTGCGAACCATGCCTCATGGGCAAGATGACTAAGACTCCGTTCTCCGGAACAATGGAGCGAACAACTGACTTATTGGAGATAGTCCATACTGATGTATGGCGTCCGATGAGTGTTGAGGCTTGCGGTGGGTATCGTTATTTTCTTTCCAGCACAGATGATTTGAGCAGATATGGGTATATCTACTTGATTAAACATAAGTCTGAAACATTTGAAAAGTTCAAAGAATTTCAGAGTGAAGTGGAAAATCATCGTGACAAGAAAATAAAGTTTCTACGATCTAATCGCGGAGGAGAATATTTGAATTACAAGTTTGTTCTTCAATGAAAACAATATGGAATAGTTTCACAAATTTGTGCCACCTGGAACACCACAACATAATGGTGTGTCCGAACATCATAACCGTACTTTATTCGATATAGTGCAATCTATGATGTCTCTTACCGATTTACCGTTATCATTTTTGGGGTTATGCATTAGGGATAGCTACATTTACGTTAAAAAGGGCACCATCTAAGTCCGTTGAGACGACAACGTATGAACTGTGGTTTGGCAAGAAATCAAAGTTTTCGTTTCTTAAAGTTTGGGGTTGTGATGCTTATGTGAAAAAGTTTCAGCCTGATAAGCACAAACCTAAATCGGAGTAGTGCATCTTCATAGGATACCCAAAAGAAACTGTTGGGTACACCTTCTATCACAGATCCGAAGGCAACATATTTTGTTGCTAAGAATGGATCCTTTTTAGAGAAGGAGTTTCTCTCGAAAGAAGTGAGTGGTAGGAAAGTAGAACTTGATAAGGTAATTGTACCTTCTCCCGAATTGGAAAGTAGTTCATCACAGAAATCAGTTCTAGTGATCTCTACACCAATTAGTGAGGAAGCTAATGATGATGATCATGAAACTTCAGATCAAGTTACTACTGAACCTCGTAGGACAACCAGTGTATGGTCCGCACCAGAGTGGTATGGTAATCCTTTCTGGAAGTCATGTTACTAGACCATGGCGAACCTATGAACTATGAGGAAGCGATGATGAGCCTAGATTTCGTGAAATGGCTTGAGGCCATGAAATCTGAGATGAGATCCATGTATGAGAACAAAGTATGGACTTTGATTGACTTGCCCGATGATCGGTGAGTCATTAAGAATAAATGGATCTTCAAGAGGAAGACGGATGCTGATAGTAGTGTTACTATCTACAAAGCTCGAATTGTCGCAAAAGGTTTTCGACAAGTTCAAGATGTTGACTACGATGAGATTTTCTCACTCTTAGCGATGCTTAAGTCTGTCCGAATCATGTTAGCAATAGCCACATTTTATGAAATTTGGCAAATGGATGTCAAAACTGCATTCCTTAATGTATTTCTTAAAGAAGAGTTGTATATGAGGCAACAAGAAGGTTTTGTCAATCCTAAAAGTGCTAACAAAGTGTGCAAGCTCCAGCGATCCATCTATGGACTGATGCAAGAATCTCGGAGTTGGAATATATACTTTGATAAAGTGATCAAACCATATGGTTTTATACAGACTTGCGGTGAAGCCTGTATTTACAAGAAAGTGAGTGGGAGCACTACAACATTTCTGATAAGTATATGTGAATGACATATTGTTGATCAGAAATAATGTAGAATTTTCTGGAAATCATAAAGGAGTGTTTGCAAGCATCTCGATGAAGCTACTTACATATTGAGCATCAAGATCTATAGAGATACATCAAGACGCTTGATATATTTTCAATGAGTACATACCTTGACAAGATTTTGAAGTAGTTCAAAATGGAAAAGTCAAATAAGGAGTTCTTGCCTATGTTGCAAGGTGTGAAGTTGAGTAAAAACTCAAAACCTGACCACAACAGAAAATAGAAAGAGAATGAAAAGTCATTCCCTATGCCTCAGTCATAGGTTCTATAAAGTATGCTATGTTGTTTACCAGTCTTATTATATACCTTAGCATCTTTCTGGCAACGGAGTACAATAGCGATTTAGGAGTGGATCACTGGACATCGGTCAAAATTATCCTTAGAGGACTAAGGAAATATTTCTCGGTTATGGAGGTCATAAAAGAGTTCATCGTAAAGAGTTACGTCGATGCAAGCTTTTTACATCGATATAGATGACTCTAAGTCTCGATCTGGATACATATTGAAAATGGGATCAATTAGCAAGAGTAGCTCCGTGCAGAGCATTGTAGACATAGAAATTTGCGATATACATACGGATTTGAATGATGCAGACCCGTAGGATAAACTTCTCTCACAAGCAAAACATGATCACTCTTTGGGTGTTAATCACATAGCAATGTGAACTAGATTATTGACTCTAGTAAACCCTTTGGGTATTAGTCACATGGAGATGTGAACTAATCACATAAAGATGTGAACTAGATTATTGACTCTAGTGCAAGTGGGAGACTGAAGGAAATATGCCCTAGAGGCAATAATAAAGTTGTTATTTATATTTCCTTATATCATGATAAATGTTTATTATTCATGGTAGAATTGTATTAACCGGAAACTTAGTACATGTGTGAATACATAGACAAACAGAGTGTCACTAGTATGTCTCTACTTGACTAGCTTGTTGAATCAAAGATGGTTAAGTTTCCTCGCCATAGACATGAGTTGTCATTTGATTAACGGGATCTCATCATTAGAGAATGAGGTGATTGATTTGACCCATTCCGTTAGCTTAGCACTTGATCGTTTTAGTTTACTGCTATTGCTTTCTTCATGGCTTATACACGTTCCTATGACTATGAGATTATGCAAATCCCGATTACCGGAAGAACACTTTGTGTGCTACCAAACGTCACAATGTAATTGGGTGATTATAAAGGTTCTCTATAGGTGTCTCCGAGGGTACTTGTTGAGTTGGCATAGATCGAGATTAGGATTTGTCACTCCGATTGTCAGAGAGGTATCTCTGGGCCCTCTCGGTAATGCACACCACTATACGCCTTGCAAGCAATGCAAGTAATGAGTTAGTTGCGGGATGATGCATTACGGAACGAGTAAAGAGACTTGCTGGTAACGAGATTGAACTAGGTATTGAGATACCGACGATCGAATCTCGGGCAACTAACATACCGATGACAAAGGGAACAACGTATGTTGTTATGCGGTTTGACCGATAAAGATCTTCGTAGAATATGTAGGAGACAATATGAGCATCCAGGCTCCGCTATTGGTTATTGACCGGAGACGTGTCTCGGCCATGTCTACATAGTTCTTAAATCCGTAGGGTCCGCACGCTTAACGTTCGGTGACGATCGGTATTATGAGTTTAGTGTTTTGATGTACCGAAGGTAGTTCGGAGCCCCGATGAGATCGGGGACATGACGAGGAGTCTCGAAATGGTCGAGACGTAAAGATCGATATATTGGACGACTATATTCGAACATCGGAAAGGTTCCGAGTGATTCGGGTATTTTTCGGTATTACCGGATAGTTACGAGAATTCGCCAGGGAGTATATGGGCCTTATTGGGCTTTAGGGGAAAGAGAGAGAGGAGGCTGCCCCCCCAAGGCTTAGTCCGAATTGGACTTGGGGGAAGGGCGGCGCCCCCTCCTTCCTTCTCTTCTTTTTTCCCTTTCCTTCTCTCCTACTCCTACTACATGGAAGGTGGGAATCCTACTCCCGGTGGGAGTAGGACTCCCCAGGGCACGCCATAGTAGAGGGCCGGCCCTCCCCCTCCTCCACTCCTTCATATACGGGGGAGGGGGCACCCCATGGACACACAAGTTGATCAGTTGATTTTTTAGCCGTGTGCGGTGCCCCCCTCCACCATAATCCACCTCGGTTATATCGTACCGGTGCTTAGGCGAAGCCCTGTTCCGGTAGCAACATCATCACCATCATCACCCGTCGTGCTGACGAAACTCTCCCACGAAGCTCTACTAGATCGTGAGCTCGCGGGACGTCACCGAGCTGAAAGTGTGCAGATCACGGAGGTGCCGTATGTTCGGTACTAGGATCGGTCGATCGTGAAGACATACGACTACATCAACCGCGTTGTCATAACGCTTCCACTTACGGTCTACGAGGGTACGTGGACAACACTCTTCCCTTCTCGTTGCTATGCATCACCATGATCTTGCCCGTGCGTAGGAAATTTGTTGAAATTACTACGTTCCCCAACAGTATGAAGGGTGCATGAGTACACACTAGCTTAACACAAATACACTAGGAGCATGCATGAAGAGTGGTGCTGGAATGAGCATGCACGAAGAGGGAACAACTATCCTGAGATGAGAATGCAACCAAACACACTATGGCGAGCGTTCGCAACTGTCACGTTCGGGTTGTGCTTGGCTCTTCGCCTCTTCAAGAAGACGAACAATGATGTTACTACTACTTCTACAGTATCGAATCCACTGCTGCATGTCCGTCCACCGTGTGCGGGAGGGATAGCTTGTTGTAGTACTCTATAAGGCTAGTTGTAATGGGAGTATCATAAGTAGTACTCCCTCCATTCCTAAATATTTGTCTTTCTATAGATTTCGACAAGTGACTACATAGGGAGCAAAATGAGTGAATCCACACCCTAAAAATGTATATATACATCAGTATGTGGTAGTCCATTTGAAATATCTAAAAAGACAAATATTTAGGAATGGGGGAGTATCATGCATGCCAACTAGGCAAATTTGATGAGGTGGCATAGAAGTAAATGAAGAAAGAGAGGGTTGAGTATCATATCATGATATCGTATCATATCAAAAGTTGTGCTACTATGTGTCATGCATGCTAATAAATGAAGTCATTGATGATACTAACATATGATACTATGCACTACGGATGTGTAGTATCATACGCTAGTATCATATGCATGATTCTAGTATTCCATTACGACCAGCCTAAGCAAAAGCCTATCCTCGTCTGCGAGCCACCGTGCGCATGGGCGAGGGAGAAGGCATGTAGTAGTAAAATCAAGCTTCTCCTCGTTTTACGAGTTGACGCGACACATCATAGCACTGGCCCCACATGGTTGCCTCTAAACTTGGCTGAAAGACCCACAGTGTACAATACTCCATTTGCTGCATCCTCTAACATTTACCCCACCACAAATTAAAATATATATTCCTGTCTTGACCAGATG